>NW_027095726.1:0-239733 GCF_036850995.1 Saccopteryx leptura
TATCTTAAACATAAACTTTTCATTCTTTGAGAAGTAAACTAACAGTTATCTTAAACATAAACTTTTCATTCATTTTTAGAGTTTAAGCATACACAGCATAAGTACGTTACTGTGTAATGAAACTGCGTTTTAATTCAGTTCCTAATTCTGGTTTACCTGAAGTTGAGAAGACTGTGTAAGTCTTGTAATACTACCATAAATGACAATCCAAAAACACACATTAGTGACACTAACTCATATACCTCAAAACTCATGTTAGTAGAAACCCGGCTACAACGAATAACTAAATGTGCCATGTAAAATCGTGTTAAGAACTGTGTTGAAGGACTCTATGTTCTGAAATATAAACTCTTCTTTTACAAGTTCTCACAAGATGGAAATTAAGAGATGTATGAACTATAGTTATTTCATTCAGTTGGATAGGTTAAGCACAACTGTTATAGGTACATAGCTTTGTAACAAATCGGAATGCTATTTCATTTTCTAATGGTTTTTCCCTGATATTCATACACTTTGTTAGTATTGTATAGATTACATTCAATTTCCAACCAATATACACATGAGTGACACTATATCTTTGGTCCTAGTTTTGATTGATTGTGCCGAGGTACAGTATATCATTTTCTCAGAAGGCAGAGTTGAGGCATTAGTCTCGGTTCTTTAGCAATGCGTGTTCTCAGCTATACAACTTAGAAAATTTACAACTGATAAAACAAAGACCCTGGGAGGCTTTCTGTTACCAAAGAACCTAGCTTGTAAGTGGTGACCCAGGTTCAAATAAATTGTGATGTCCAAAGTTTAGGAGGTCTCTCAATCTGGACTGATGCCACGGGAAAGGAAAAAGTGCATGTCAGGAAAGGGGTCACTTTGTGCTAAACAATTAGAAATAGTATTTATGCCCCTGATTGTCAAGAGCAAAAAAAATCTTCTGGTGTTGTCAACACAGCAGACAAGATTATTATTTAATTTTTTAATTACCTCAGATTTTCTCTAGTAATTTTTTCCCCTAAATGACAATGGCTTCCTCTCACCAGAGAGCTCAGTGTTTAGAGCATCACACCCATACACTAATGTCATAGGTTTGGTCCTGGTTCAAGGCACATACAGAAATAGATGAATGTTTCTGACTATCTTTCCATCTGTTTTCCCCATCTTCCTCCCTCTAACATTAATAATTAAATAAAAGAAAAAATGACACTTGCTTTTTTGTTGTTGTTTTTGCAGCTTAAATTGTATAGAGGAATAAATTATGTTTTTCAAAATCTCACTTCCAGAGAAAATAAGTAGTAAGGTTGTAAAGTACCATATTTCACCATGTATAAGATGCCTCCCTGTGTAAGACACACCTTAGTTTGGAAGCACAAAATTTGAGAAAATGATAACAAATGCGAATAAACAAGAAATGCAAGTGATAAATACTACAACCACTGTATAAGATGCACCCAGTTTTCAAACCCCACATTTTTCAAAAAAGATGAGTTTTATACATGGGGAAATATGGTATACACCCTTCAAATGTCTCTGAAAATTTTTTTTTATTTTTTCTTTTCTTTTACAGAGACAGGGAGAGATTCAGAGAGAGGAATAGATAGGGACTGACAGATGGGAATGTAGAGAGTTTTTTTTATTATGTGCCAAGTCACAGATCAATCATCAGTTTTTTGTTTTGACACCTTAGTTGTTCATTGACTGCTTTCTCTTATGTGCCTTGACCAGGGGGCTACACCTGACTGAGTGACCCCTTGCTCGAGTAAGCGACCTTGGGCTTAAGCTGCTGAGCATTGCTCAAACCAGATGAGCCCATGCTCAAGCTGGTGACCTTGGGATCTCAAACCTGAGTCCTCCACATTCCAGTCAAATGCTCTATCCACTGCACCACTGCTTGGTCAGGCTGTAAATATTTTTTTCTTTTACTTTCTCTTCATTTTATTTAGTATCCTGGTTTTTAGTATGGGTGGAAAGGCTGTGTACTTAAGGTCTATTTCTTCTTAAATATATTCATCACTATATTTTTCCATAGGTTTTCTTATGTAGTTTCTATTTCCATTAATTATAAAGTATTTTGTAACTTGAATTGTGATTTTGAAGGGGGTTATTTAGGAGTGAATTTCTTAACTTAAAAAAGAAAGGGTTTTTTAGTTAGTTTCTATTACTGATTACTATATTAAGTGTAATGACAACAAGAAACATGCTTTATATCATTTCTAAGGTTTGAGGAAGTTGAACCTTGCTTGAATGAACATACAGGATTGTCTGTGGTAAATGTTTTTCAAGTGCACTTCTCTGCTGCCACCTCGTGTACACCTTGGGAATAACAGCTCTGGTCAGTTCACGTGAAAAAATACAGCAGTTGGGTGTTGTGCGTTATCTATCAATGTTGAATCTAATGCTATCTAGAAGATAGATTTGGAACTTGTAAATATAAAAGATTTTTAGTTACTCTTTTCTACTTGTTTCAACGTTAACTGTAGTGAAAGCAAGAGACATAATTGATATCATTTCAATCATCTGAAGGTTGCTTAATTTTTGCTCCATAGCACATACAATAATGGTCTCTGTTATATATGCTTCTCTGCTGCCACCTCCTGTGCATCTTCAGAATCATGCCTCAGTTCAGGTCCAAGAAAAAGGTTACGTAGAGAGGATTGTCTACAAACGTTGATTCCAATTTGCTGTTTCTGTAATGTTTTTGTGTATCTTTAGTGATTTGTTTTCTGGGAATCTATCGGTTCTGTGTGTGTGTGTGTGCTTGTGTGTGTGTGTGTGTGTGCTTGTGTGTGTTTGTGTTACTGAGACAGAGAGAGATAGCAGGAGGGATCGATATGGACAGAGATGAGAAGCTTCAATTTTTTATTATGGCTCCTTAGTTTTCTTAGTTGTTCATTCTTGCTTTCTCATAAGTGCCCTGATGGGGTGCGGGGGTGTTTTAAACAGAGAGAGTGACCCTTTGCTCAAGCCAGCAACCATGGGGGTCATGTGTATGATCTTATGCTCAGTACAACGACTTTGCAAACTGAAGCTGGTGAGCCCGTTCTCATGCCAGTAACCTCAGGATTCAAATCTGTGTCCTCTGTTTCCCAGTGTGAAACTATATCCACTGCGCCACCGTCTGCTTAGGTGGAAAGTATTGGTTCTAAAAGAGGCATTGTGGTAAATCAGTTATGATTATGCATTTGTTTATTTTTTCTTTTAGCTCTGTTCTGTATAGAAGAATTTATTTATTAAGCACAGACAAATTTGGAACTCCCTCGTTAATTGAAATCACTGATATGAAGTGCTGTTCATTTCTGTTAGTGCATTTTGCCCTCAAGTGTACTGTATGCTATTATATAATTTTGCATGTAATACAGATAAGTGTGAAAGGAGGTTTACCTTTGTTCCTATGGAAGCAACACAATTGTTCATAAATAGTAATCCCTCAAATAAATGTTTGACATATTAAAAAATGTAAACTTACTTTTGTACCACCTGTGTGCCTTTACCCATTCTTTCATTTTCAATCTCTTTGTACCTTTATCAGAGTTGGATTTAATGGTGAGAACACCAGGCATGTACTCTGGGCCCCGACTTCTGAAGGGCCTCACAAATGCTCAACTTGAGAGTTTTTTCTAATGACAAGGGGACCAGTATTTTCTTCGGCATCCGAGGCGTCAACCAAACTTAGTCCATCTCTGTCCTCTATGTTTTAGGATTTAGGTGACTCCATGTCCTATATTATTAATGAATTGTCATTAAAATCTAAATAAAATGGAGTTTGGTCAAGGTTATGTTATAAGACTCCAATATTTTTTATTTATTTTTCTCACAGTATTTATTATATAATGCATATTGTTTCCATGCTACTAAAAAGATATCTCAGACAAAATTTTCATATAAATGTGCAGGTATTACTGGGCATTTTTTTTCTGTTTTGTCAATTGGTCTATTCATGTGTCATTACCCTACTGTTTTAATTAATGTATCTTCATAATGGAATGCATCCCTTGTCTAGTTGTGCAAGCTTCTGTTTTTTTTTTTTTTTTTTTTTTTTTGCTTTTCAGTATTGTCCATGCATTGCGGGTGCTTATTTTTTTCCATTCTGTATAATCACTGCCTGCCATTAAGAACCTCCCTCAGCCCAGGCTCATGACAATCCAAAGTGTCTGCATACACTACAATTGTTTCAACCTCGGTGAGAAACACATGATCAAAAATTATTCCGGAAACGGTATGATTGGCCTGGGAATGTAGAAACCACACCCCATTATGCAGTGAGTTAACCTCTAAGGATTGAGGAGTAATATAGAGTTATACACCAATAAATACGTAGGGTCACATTGTTTTCTGTGTTCTTCTTCAGGTCTCAGGACACTGTTATGTGTAAAATATTTGCTCACATTCTAGAGTTTAAAGCAGGACATATTGAATGAGTCAGCTCTGGAATGAACATCTTTTCTGTTAGGTTGAATATGAAACCTCCCCATCAACTTTGCTAATGGCTAGGTGAGATAGGGAGCAAGAAAAAGGTGGACAGACTCTGAGGAAGCTCCATTTCCCCATGTAGCCTGCTACGAGCAGGCAGTTATTTGTTGCAGGAAAGCCAAAGTGCCAAGTGACATTCCATTCCCATCCTGAGGAAGTAAAAGGTGAGACCAAGCAGGCATGTCTAAAGGCAGTCGCGTGTTCATGGAAGGCCTCATGTACATGATGCTTGGCCCTGCTGGAGCTTTCTGCAGGTCAGGATACAGACAGCAGGTGATTTGGTGTTATGTCTCAGAAAGGGCAAGAGAAATCTAATTTAATTTTAAAACTAAATAATAAAATTGGACCCTGGATTCTGCTTGTTAGTTTTTCATGCATGATGTTATGTTTCTGCTTAATAAATTGGATAGGTGATTTCTCCGAGGCACCTCAGTCCTGGAGAGATTGGGGTATTCCACTTGTAGTATTGTTGCTGCCTAATTCGTCTTAGCTCCTTTACATGAAATCCAAAAAACAACAAATGGCATCTGAACAGTGGACATTAGGAGGAAATAAGCTTTCAAGATTGCTCTTGGTTTTCAGCCCAAGGGAACCAGAGAGATTCATGGGGACATGTAAGTCCCTACTCTGGGACAGTGGAGCAATGAAAAATTTTCCATCAGGTGACTAAGAAGACTATGCCTATTTGCAGTTTGCTGGCCAAGAAACATAGGAAAAGCAACTACCAATTGCTGCTTCCTGCTCCTCCCCACCCTTCTCTTTCTGAACATAATAAATAAAAACTCTTAAAATTAATTAATTTTAAAAAATATTTGTTTTAAAAATTAATCATTACAGGGACCCCAGTAAGGCCATAAAATTACTGCTACATCTTTAGAATCTCAAATTAAATGCCAGGAAAGAGTTTAGGAAAAACAGCCCAGTAGACTGTGGGTCAGACTCCTCTGTGCCATAACTACTTTGCTTGTAGAGAAGGTCAAGAGCAAGTCATAATAATGGTGGAGGTTATGGGCACTGAGTTCTTCTGCCATTTTCCTCTGGATGCCTTCCTTTTTCAGGTGGCTCCTCAGTGTCCACTCTCAGACTGTGGTTTACAAGTAATGAAGACGTTGTAAGAGTGCAAGGACTGAGAGTCCCCGGCTAAGCCTGGATTTCCAGGTGCTTGGTGTGATAAGCATATTATTGGTCTGAATGTCAGATGGGAATGGCAAGAATAGAGTGCATGGGGCCCATCCTGAGCTCCAAGGTCTCACATGCTATGTGGTGGTGGCTGCATAGAGGAGGGAACTGATAGGAATGTTGTATGAGACATAGATCAAAATAGCACAGAGGGAAAGTGCTGGTTACATGGTTCGCATGTGCTAACGAGCACCACTTTCCTGAATCCTTACAGCCACCTGAGCGGGAGTGGTTCTCCCTATTTGACAGAGGAGGAGACTGACTTTTTATTTCTTTGCTTGTAGATGTTGGAGCCAGAAGTCAGCTCTCAAGTTAATGCTAAAACTGTAGAAAGCTTCTGTCAGGTGAAGCCTCAAAGGAAGGACACATGGGTAGAAGCAAACCAGTGCTCTGGACAAAAGAACAGATTTTAAAATGCCATCATACACGGAGGGTGTAGAAGTCGGGAGGGCACTCTTAAAGAAATCTGTTGTTGCTTTAGCACCTGGGAAGGGCCAGGCCACATCCTCACTCCCCACCTATCCTATCCTATCCTATCCTATCATATCCTATCTAATTTCCTGCCCAATTTTCACCCAAACTCCACCTAGGTTGAGTGCTTGACAAGCTGGACCATTAGATTATGTGCAGGTGTTCGTAAAAAAAAAAAAAACCAGTATGCTAAAATTGCAAGGACTACTTTCATGGCTGTATATGTCCAGAATGCCGTGTGTGTACACTCTTCTGAACCATCTGGACCATCGTTTCTGGGTTTTGAATTAGGTTAAAATCGGTTTTTAGTTCAAATAAATGTAAAATGAAGATTATAATCATCCCTGTCTCATTTGGCAAATGGGAACATAAAGTGAGGTTAGACATGTGAGGATCTTAAAATAGGAATGAATAGCATGTCTGGATTATCAGTGAATGCTGTGGACAGCAAAAATGTTCCCTGTTGCCTTTTTTTTCTATTATTTAATTTTATATTTTTATTGAGTCAAGAGTGAGGAAGGGGGGAAAGGGGGAGACAGAAGCATCAATCTGTTTCTGTATGTGCCCCAGCCAAGGACTGAACCAGTCACCTCTTCATTGCAAGACAATTCTCCAGCCAAGCGAGCAATCCAGCCAGGACATTGCTGCTGATTTTGCACACATTTGGAATAACACAGCCATGGGTGTTTCTACAAAAAAACAAACAAACTTTCCTGCTGCCATCTCATGGACGTCTTGAAAATAACAGCTAAGTAAATGTCACCAGAAAAAATGTTTTCCTCTGCTGCTATCTAATATACATTTTGAAATTAAAAGCTAGTACATATAACCAGAAACTGTCAAACTGCTTTTGCATCGGTGATGACCGATGTGTCTTTTCCCATTTTTCACTTTGCATCTCATTAAATGCTTATGTTTTAGTGAACTCCATGTTTTATATTAGTCATGAGTAGTTATTCAAATACAAAGGAACAGTTTGGTCAAGGGGATGATATAGGATTCTAATAATTTTTTGTATTTACTTTTCTCACAGTATTTATTCTATAATGCATCTTCTTTTCAATTAGACCTGCCCTTTATTTTTTCCAACACTATTAAGTGCTGAAGGCATGGATAAAAGGATTGACTGCAGCTGATTCTGATGAACTCTTTCAACATGGCAGCATTTAGACAGCAGAAGTGAGAAGGGGGTTTCTGTGAAATGGCTTGAGTGCCACAAGACATTTGGAAAGAAATGTAAAAGGATTGTGGTGGCAAATTCCACCCTGACATTCTCAAGACTGGGAAGTGATTGAAACTCAGCCAGGTAAAAGAGCAGTATGTTTGAGGAGTGTCAGGGGTTGTTACAACTGTGAGAGTGTGCAGAGTAGGGCGTGGAAAAAATTATAAACAAGTGCAGAGACAAGCCCAGGTAAAGGGTGTTATAAAAACAGAAGTGGAAGTGAAACTATTTTCATGACAGGTAATAATGGGGAGATCAGGGTTAAAAGGAAAATGGTAATGGCATGTTCATGTAAAAATAAATGGGAAATATGTAAGGCAGACTTTACATAAAGTATAAAAGTTATCAAGGGAATGGAGAATTTGTCAGATTTGAGGACAAAATGGAGAATGATTCATGGTAAGTGAGAAATTGGAGGGAGTGAGGTTGGATGGGCAATAGGAAAGTGTGCTGCATAAAGTGGAAGAAATTTGTGTGTTTTTTTCCCTTGGTGGAAAAAATTGTGAGCAAATTTAAGCAGCATCAGCTGCTAACGATTATAATTACTAGGGCTTCCAACTTTAATAAGGTGGTAGTGGCATCAGAAAATGGTCATTTGCTGATGAAAATTGATTTGGCTTAGAGTTCAACTAGATTTACACTGAAAAACTTACTAAATTACCTCTCTTGTTTGTCTGGCTTATGCAAAAGTAAAAGAAAGTCAAGGTAGAAAAACTTATGTTACAGAATTGTGGTAGGAGCAAGGAAGTCGTCCAGATTTTAGCAGTGCATCAATGTGTTTATAGTCTTTCTGTGTTGCAGCCATATATGCTAAAGTGGAATTGTGAAAGTTTGGAAAGGGGAGCAGAAAATTAAAAGCTGCATGAAAACAGGCAATGCTGGAGAAGTGTTTCCATCCTCCACATTCTCATCATCTCTGGTTGTTCATTGATTGGTTAGTGAAAGCCTTTCTGACAGGTGTGAAGTAATGTCTCATAGCAGTTTTAATTTGCATTTCCTTAATGATTTCTGAAATGGAGTATTTTTATATGCCAATTTTTAATGGGGTGTTATTTGAATACTCTATCACTTAATTTTCTAAGGTTTATAGTTTCCAATTGTGTTTTGACTTTTTTAGATATCATGATATATATTGCTTCAGTTCACCTTGATGTTTCACCAATTTAATGGATTTAAGCAGGAACTGGTAGAAGAAGTCAGCCACTAAACTGAGTGAGGTATAGGCTAATCTGTCCCTTAAGCAGGCATAGCGCATGTGAGCTGCTTCTCTGACCCAAATGTCACTTGCATATTTTTATTATGGTGCACATTTACGATAAGGTTTACTTTATGTGAAAATGCACCTGAGGTAGTGTCTGCTTCTTCTAGTCATGCTGAGGCAATTTAAATTTCTCCAGCAGCCACTTGGGAGGCATTTCCATGGAACTGAGAGAAAAAGATAAGACCAGAAACAGTCTATATACAAAAAATCAGCAGAGGAATGTTTTGGTATGTAACATTGTGGGTTTTTTAAAAGATATTTTTTGTGGTGTAGGGCAGTGGGAGTTTGCATGAAAATTAAAATTGTAAATTTATGTATGCTTTGCTTTATATTACCAGGATACTAAGCATATATGTGACAACTAGTAAGTATGACTTGTAAAATATTAAAAATACTTATGCTACCAGTAAATACAGCTCAACCAACAACAAGATTGATTTTGTTTATGAATATTAATGTAAACAATACTGGCATAACATATACAATTACTTAATTTTGGTTTTTACCAGAATTAAAATTTCCTTAAAGGATTAGAATACTAGTATATATCAATAAAGCTACAGAAAAATCAATAACAAAATGAACTCTGTTTAAAATTAAACAAAGATATGTTCTAATTGAATTAAAAAGTATGATATACTGGGATAAGTTTCTGAGAGAATGAGAATTAGTTTTGTCTTACAGTAAAGATTGTTGTTATTGATGCAAATTTGGTTCTATTTTAGTTTGTTAAAAAAAACTTTTTCTATACTGTGTAGCACCTAATAAGATATTATATATTTTTATCTGCCTATAAAGCAAAGATACTATGTTTTTATAAATTATGTTACTTATTTCTATTTTTTCATAGAGGTCTTTGGTCATTATAGGGATATTCTTTTCAATCCTAAGAACCAAAGATGTGATAATCATACATCTTTCCAGTCCTGATGTGAAAGGACCTTTCACCCAACACTCAGAAATAAAAGCTTTAGTGATTGCATGCCTCACTCTTTCATGTGTAATTGTAAAAAGGGTCATGACTAAAAAAGAAAGGTGTCCAGTCACTTTAGTTGTTCATTGATTGCTTCTCATATGTGCCTTGACTTGGGAGCTTATGTTGAGCCAGCAAACTTGGGCTCAAGCCAGCAACATTGGGATCATATTTTTGATCCCATGCTTGAGCTTGTAAACACAAGCTTTCCAACCAGGCACCTCAGTGCTTTCCAGTTCATGCTCTATCTACTGTACCACTGGTCAGGCTGCCATGTTATAATTTAGATCCTCAGATCTTATTTATGTTATAGCATAAAGTTTGTACACTTTTGGGGTCTCTAGTTTGAGCGTGGAATCATAGGAATGACCTTGTTGTTGCTGGCTTGAGCCCAAGGACACTGGCTTGAGCAAGAGGTCACTCACTCCATGTTGCCTCACTATCAACACATATGAGAAAGCAATCAATTAAGAACTAAGATGCTACAATAAAGAATTGATGTTTCTCATTTTTATTTTTTCCTGACTGTCTTCCTTATCTGTCCCACTCTCTCTATCTCTCTCACTCTGTCACAAAAAAAAAAAACTTACTTGTTTGATCATATGTTCTAATGTCCTGATGAACTGTGCAGTAATAGTTTGGTTATTTTGGACTTCAAAAGTCAATTTGAACACCACTGTAAGATTTGCCTAAAAATCCATTACTGTTTTTCCAACTCATACATTCTGATATGGATGAATATTAGTAAAAATGTCACAGAAGATTTATATCACTTGAATTTCCCTTTTTAAAGTATGTGTGTAATTATCTTTTTTTATTGTATATATCTTCACAAGATTGAGCTGTTATATACTTTTTAGAATTAAAACATTTGATGAAGAGCTACTGTATAATAACTTTCTTGAGAGATGTGCCTCTTTCATGGGATACTAATTTTTTATTAATCCTCAGATGCTTATAAGTACAAATTTTCATACAGAAAGAGCCCTCTTAGGTTTTATGGCAGCTCCCTATGCACAAGTTAACTGCTTTTACTTTTTTTTTTTTGTATGCCACCCCTGGGTGGGATAAAGGGTTACTTTGTTTGACCAGGAAACTACAGTGAGGCTCAAAGAAATTATTAACCAATAGAATTTTGAGCCACTAAATTCATTTATGGGCTCAGTAATTCTTTCCTTTGATGGTGGAATCAAGAGTGAGAACACCACGACCTGGTGCTTTGTAAATGGAAGTGTATGGTTGACATCTTTTCCACTGAGACTTTTGGTATTGAGCAGTTTCTGAGTATTATTACTTCTGGATACATGACTGATCCAGTGTTAAAGACTGATGGAAATTGTTTGATTCCCCACTACATTTGTTCTGAAAGCACAACTTGAATCATTCCTGTTCTCTGTAGGCTATTGCTAGTTATGAGAATCAGGTACCGTCTTGAGATACATGGAATGTGCATTACAATAAATTGTTGTCTGTGGGTGGCATAGTTGGTTGTACAAAGGGAAAATGCTAAAAATGAGCTGAGAAAGAAAAAGAGTGTGCAAGCAACACATAAGCCATAACACGTTACATGGATCACAAGTCACCTGTTTCAATTTACAAGAGACTCCATCAGAGTGTTCTTTAATCAAAATGTTAATCTCCAAAAGGTTCATTTTTCTATGAACTGAAAAAAGTTTTCTTTCCTTATTACACAATAATATACATATACATATGTGTCTATATGTATGTGTGTAGTTATATCTCTTTATCATGATTTTACAAAGATTGGAGTCTAAACCAGATGATAAACAAGTACTATCTGTCATTCATAGTTTCTGCCACTGTTATAGTAAAAAAGATATCCCCTTTCCCCAAGTTTTCAGAGATAGAAAATACAACTACTCTAATGCCCCATGAAAAAGATTTGGAAAAATCTGTGGCCTCTGTTTCATTCTCATGAGACTTGTTGGAGAAAATAAGGGACATATGATTGGTGAGTGGAAAATGACAGTTTGAGCATAGAGGGCTAAGCCTTGCCCAGGTGTCTCTTGGAATGACTAGTTCTCAGAAGCTCTTTGCTCATAACTGTGATGAGATCATGAATGAGATGAGCTTTCTAGATAGACCCTGTTCCTACAAGAGGAAGGGGAATGTTTAACTTAGTGGGAACATATAACTTGGAGAGATTAGGGAGCTCTTTGCTGGCTATAGGTGAAGCTAAACACTTTTAGCCTTACCAGAAATAATAATGTCCTTTCTTTTTTCTATTTTTTTTCTCTTCTCTTTTTTTTTGGGGGGGGAAGTTTTCACAGAGAGAGGGACAGACAGGGACAGACAGGGAGAAAGATGAGAAGCACCAATTTTTCATCCTGTTCATTCATTTAGGTTATATCCTTCTGTCTCCCCATTTTGCTTGACTTTCTGTTTTTGTTCCTTTGAGTTGAAAAAAATAGTCAACTTGCCCAGTCTTGAAAATTTTTATTTGTTACATTGTGTTTTAAAATAGTTTCAGCCTGCTAGTTGTTGCGGGGGAGGTGCACACAGTGCCTGTCATGTCACCTGGCCTGAGTGGGTTCTGAATGGGCTGCCTGTAGTATGTGAGCTTTTTTGCACTTTTAATCTGAGCAGGGTTGCCTGGTGTAAAAGGGCCTGTGTGATGTGTGCTTTGCATGTCCTGTTTTAATTAACTATAGTCAGAGCACGGTCTGCACTGGGTTACTTGGTTACTTTTTTGTATCTCATCTCCCATTAGATCCACTCTTTTCCTGGAGGGGTAGCTTGGGTACACACACAACCTTAATTTGTTCATTCTTCACCTTCTTGGGGCTTGGCATCCTTGTGCAAATACAGAGCATTGCCCAAGTCACACCACACTGGGCCACAAGGTTTTGCTGGCTTTGTGCTTTCTTTGGGTAGAGAAGCTCAAAAAGTATGAGCAGCAGCGCCCCACAATCTCTGCACTTCTTTGATCACCGGAAACACCAAGGTTGTGTATTTGATCACCAGTCAGTACATAACAAATGAGTACAAGGCTGAGTGGAACAACAAATGAATGTTTTCCTTCCCATTCCCTTCTCTCTCCTTTCTTCTCTCTGTCTCTCTATAAATTAATAAAAATTAAACCCTGGCCAGATAGCTTTGTTGGTTTGAGCTTTTCTCTGGAACACGGAGGTTGTCGGATTGATTTCTTGTTTCGGGCACGTACAGGATCATCTCGATGTTTCTGTCTCTCTCTCTGCCTCTCTCTCAAAAACAACAACAAAGACAGTGGGGAGATCTAATTGTAAACCAAAGACCGTAGCCAGTTTCCTACTGTAAAAGTCGGGGATTAAAAGAGTTAGGAATTGCCCTGTCTTCTCAGAGGAAAATAGGTCCACTAGGTAGCTCCGTGCAGAAATCTCAGCTGATGGGGTATGGAAGCTGGTCCCACCAACCCTACCCTGAAGTCCACTGTGCACTTCTCTGGGGGCTGGTCTGGGGGCAAGAACTGGCTTGAGGGTGAAATACTCGTGCCAGGCACTGCCCTTTCCCAGAGGATCACCGGCCTCTGCACGATTCACAGTGCATCCCCGAAAGTACCAGGAAATGGAGGGAGGGAGAGAGAAGGGTGGACCTCCACTGTTCCAGATTTGCCACAAATGGGAGGCAGGCTGTGGCATCCTGATTTAAAACATTCTCAAATGCGGAGGGTGATTTGATCCACTTGAAGCCTCCTCAAGACCACTCAGGCCATAGGCCAGGTGAGCCCTCTAAGACAGTGAGGGGAAGGGCAAGGGTGGGGCCATGGAAAAGGAGTTTGACAGGTAGGGCAGCCTGAGTGCCATCGCTGCAGGTGGAGCCTCTGTAGGAGGTGGTGCCTGGCAGATGAGGGGCGGTGTCAAGTCAGCAAAATTGATAGGGCAGGCTGAAGGAGATCACTTGGTGCAGAGCCTTGGGAGGTGTGGCTTGGTGGTGGTTAGGGATAGGGTGAGGGTTAGAGTGAGGGTAAGGGTAAGGGTTAGGATAAGTGTGAGGGTTAGGAGGGTTTGAGTGAGGGTGAGTATGAGGGTGAGTTTGAGGGTGAGGGTTAAGAGGGTTTAAGTGAGGGTTAGGGTGAGGGTAAGTTTGAAGGTGAGGTTAAGGTTTAGGGTTATAAATAATTGATGCTTCTCATCTCTCCCAGCCTGTTTATCCCTTTCTCATTCTCAAAAATACAAAAAGGGGAAAAATGTTCACCCTGAAGGAATGTCACACCACAATATTTTGATTTTTTTTTATCACTTTTTTCATTATCTCCTCAAATTTACTTTCTGCTACTTGGTTTTTGCCACACTCTGAGATACTACAGAATTTTTCTCAGTGCTTGCATATTTGGTGAGGTGAACAGGGACCTCTAGTCTCAGTTTCACAAAAATCCTTTTCTTTTTTTCTGCTAAAATAACTGGTCAAGAAACCCCCACCGCATAAACCCAGTCCCCAGAGACTCCTCTCTGGTTCTTTGGCAATTGCCACAGAAAAATGGCCCACACTTCACATCTACACTCCTGGTTGCATCTAGTCCCAGGGTACTCCAAGTATGGTTCCTTAATCTCTAGCAAAGGGAGGGAGTGTTGTAGTATCCCAGAGTTACAGAATGCGAATCTGCATTTTAGCAAAATCCCAGGTTATTTATATGCACTAAATTTTAAAAAGTCCCTATTTTTAATTATTTATATCTGAGAATATGGATATGTAGAAATTTTACCAGTTACTAAATTTAACTCCTCATAATGGAAAGCCAAAATCCACTAAATGCTTTTTGTCAGCTGTTTTAACTCATCCGTGACTTTTTAAGTTGTTAAAGACAATCAGGCCACATAGTTTTGATCTCCCCTAATCCCATACTTCCCCTACCACTAGTAAAATTTTTAAATGATGCAGAAATTCTGATTCCAGATGTCACAGTATTCAGGGTGCTGTTACATGGGTGTAACAGGAAATATGATGCACAGTGTACTATATATTTTATACACTAGGCTAGGCCACAGTATATCAGAGATAAACCAAAGTTTGTGAAAGGAGGGAGTCTGGGGAGACCCATGACAACACATTGGGTTTTGATGAGCACACATTCAGAAACCTCAATCCAGGATTGGAGGTCCAGCAGACAATTGAGTAAGGTCCCATCTGATGGGCTGAACACCTCAGCACTCTTTGCAGGCTCTATAACTAAGTGAACTGCTTTATACTTATGCTTTCATTTCCTCATTTGAAAAGCAGGGTTATTATATGAGAGTTAAATGAGATGCTTCATGTTAAACACTTAGCATAGTGCCTGGCACAATATATAAGCTTGACATATGTCAAAAACCATGGTGGAGACACGTGTTCTCTGTAGGCCTCAGTTTCCTCATTCATTCTATAAATATTACTAAGCAGCTACTATCTGCTAAGCTCCATGTTAGGCACTGGGGATACAGTGATAGTTAAAACTCAGTCCATTTCACTTAAAAGCAACAAGTCAGATGGAGAAGCCAAAAAATCCCTAGGTGCTACAACAGAAGAAAAAGTCTAGAGCAGCACAGTGAAAGGAGGAGCTCTGGAGAACACAGATGATAAAAGGCTAAGACCACATCTTCTTAATTTATTTAATTATTATTTTCCCACCAAAGTTAGAATCGGGACAGCAATCAGACTCTACACATGCACCCGACTGGGATCCACACCACATGCCCACCAGGGGGCAATGCTCTGCACATCTGGGGCATTGCTCTTTTGCAACAGGAGCCATTGTAGTGTCGGAGGCAGAGGCCATGGAGCCCTCTTCAGGGCTTGGGGTAAACATTGTTCCAATGGAGCTTTGGCTGCAGGAGGTGTAGACAGAGACAGAGAGGAAGAAGAGTGAGGAGCCACTGAGCCATTTCACCTGCAGATGTTGTAAAGTATCAAAAGGCTACAGAATTAATATTAATATTTTAGGAGGCTTGGAGAACATTTTATTAATTTGGGATAAGGTGTGCAGAGAAATTGTGAGAATAGCCTCTGTACTGTGTGATTAGCATAACCAGGATGGCTCTTGCCATTGTAGTGTAAATGAAAAGGGAAGGAATGCATAGATTCCCTGACATTCCACCACACCTGTGGGGAATGGAGTGAATGGCTAGCCAGGTGCAGGAAGGGAAAAGCCAAAATAAACCTTTTCTTATAACTATGAGCCATTTTCAGGCATTTGTCCCCACAGAAACTACCTCTCTTATGTAAATGCATGTGGTTAATACGTCTGACTCTGGACAGAGAGATGGCAGATGAACACTAGAAAATATAGGAAGGCCTTTTAATATGTAAAGAGATATCTTTCTACCATTGTGTTGACTTGTAAATTTTGTTTTCTCCAAAATGATGTATGGTTTGCAAATTGAACGTGGTCCTATCATGTTAAAGGACATATTACTATAACCAATAGCGGTAAGGGGCTCCCAATTGCAATTTTTGCTTCTGTACTTCCCACTTACAAAACTATAAAAACTAAGTAGAACAAAGGGCCGGCACGCTCTCCCTCAGATTTCTGTTGGAGTTCCCGCCACTTGGCCAAGCTAGACAATAAAGCTTTAATGTGTAAATGACAGACCTTGCTCCTGTCTTTCATATTTCGGGTCCCTCCGAATTTGGATTAACAAAGAGGGGGAAGTTTGAAGACGCAGATGGGTGCCTCTTCTGTGTGTACTACTGTTGGGCAGATAAAATGTATTATGCTCACTTTGTTAAAGAGGCCATTGCCCAGGTGATATTAATGTGTGTTGGGGTGGGCTAAAGGCAGGCAGAATCCTTGTAGCCTGGGGCTTGGTTTTGGGATTAAGCCTTTCCTACCCTTTTTGGTGTGAGGTGGTACAATCCTATCATGCCTCAGAGAAGTGACTTTGTATTAGAGACTTCCCTGTTATGTATATTGGATTAAAGGTTGTGAAGCTACACTATAAAATAGGGGTAGAACGGGAACTTGCCGCTTGGTTTCTGAGATTAGCATGAGAGAGCAGAGAGAGTAGAGCCAGCAGCAGGAGGAGGCCATGTGGAGGAGGCCAGGAGAAGCAGCCAAGATGGCGGAGTGCTGAGTGAGATGCCAGTCTGTGTAGAGTTTGTATCTGGGATAAGGAAGAAAATGGGGAACTGAGGAGAATAAGGTTGGTGAGCTAGAAACCTTTGATTCTAGGAAACTCGGATAAGTCAGTGGCTTTGTGAGCACTGAGTGTGACTGGGTTTTGGAGCCCAGTGTGTATTTTTACTTGCCCGCCGGGTGCAAGGTGGGATTAAAGGTTATGGCCCACCAGTTTTTGGCTCCATGGTTTCTTTACCGACTGTCCGAATCCAATGCGAACCTGCATGGGCCAGGCGGCTCTGATAGTGGCCCCGGCCGTGCCTGCTGGCTTTACAACTACCCGGGAATTAAACCTAGGACTTCCCACCCTGGGCTGATGCTCTACCGCTGAGCCAACCAGCCAAGGCCACCACCTGTTTGTAATTTAAAGTGAAAACAGCAATGGTAAAAATAGTAGGGGACAGAGATGAAAATAGCATCTTTCTAAATTTTCTGATGACTCATTCAAGATAATTGAGGCTGTTTCCCCTGTTTTTCTGTTTAAGTCTTAATGATTCAATAAAAGCTATTTCACACAACCAAGTTAAAGAAAACTCTTGTCCAGTAGAGCTTATCAGTATCCACTCTTGCTTCAGTGTGTCCAAGCTTTGGAAGGAAGACACAGAAATAAAGAGAATACAAGAAAGACAGGTGTGAAGCAGAAAACCAGAAGGTTGTATAAGCAGATTTCATTCTATTGTGTGTAGATTCATTGTGCTTCATAGATGTTGCCCTATTTTTTTCTTTCTTTTAAAACTGAAGGCAAAAACCCTCCACTAGTAAATTTTGATTACAGATCACTCTATTGCATGGTTGGTCTTGAACCAAACCAGCAAACTATCTAAGGTTTGCATCTAATTATTTCTATGTTCTGGGGCTATATATCCTTACACCTGTTCATTCAGTCATTCAATGTAACCACATCACATCATTTGGAAAGGTCAGAAAATTATCTATCTTTCTGAGGCATAAGGGAGATCTCAACCCCCAAATAATTCCACTATCACCATCACAACTTGCTTTTCTGTGTACTCAGCACCTGCTAGGGCCTGAAGTTCCAATCACAACAGCCACAAAAGCTTGGCAACCTTTGCAGGAGCCCTTCCCTCCTACTTGATGAAATCCTATACATCACTCTAAGCCCACTTTTAGGCTCTGCCTCTCTGAAGTCTACCCTGTGCCCATAGGAGGGGCTGTATTCCAGCAAAATGCCTTCTTTAGATATTCTTCTATTCTGTGAATGTTCCCCATTTAAACTGTCAGTTTCTTAGAGTCTGTGGGTTTTGCATCCACAGCACACAGCGCAAGGTCCTGCACAAGGTAGGCCAAATGTCACCGTTTTCACAGATGACAAAAAGCAAGCCTCCTCCAGATGGACAGAGCAGCTCATGAACAAACAGGTCTCCCCAGTTGTGCAGACCCAGATCTGAGTCCATCGTTATTTGCATCCAGCGCCCCTGGAACCTGCACCAACTCGTCGGGGAAAGTAGGGAGTGGAGGCTGATTTTTCTCCAAGGTTTGGAAATGATGACATGAACTCAGATTATGCCAGCATGGCCTCAGGTCCTCTATGGGCCAAGACAGCCTAAAGGTAGGCAAAAAGTCCAGCAGCACCCAACAGAGAAGCAGTGCACGCGTGCAAACACGCAAACACTCACACACACTGACAGAAACGGACATGGAGGTGGAGACAGGACAGGAAGAGACAAACCCTACTAAAGCACAAGACCGGCGAGTGGCTCAACAGGGAAAACTGGCTATCTTCACAGTCACATGACCGCTGAGGCACTAGGTCCTTTTCGCCCTTTATAATCCACCACAGCCGCCAGCAGTGAGAGGGCCGAGGAGCGCCTGCAGAGCACTGGCGGGAACGTCTGCAGCTGCCATGATGGTTATTGGGCCTTGGGCCATGCTGGGCAGGCACAGGGCTGGGTCACAAAGAGGTGCAGGGTGGGGCGGAGCGAATGACATGGGGCGTGGCGGACAGGGCAGAGCTGAAGAAACGGCTAAAAGGAGCAAAAATGATAAGGGGTGGTGCAATGTCAAGGGGTGATTATGGTGCGAGGAGGGATAGTGAGGCAAGGGGAGGAGCGGGGATGGTGTGGGAGGGCTCAGGGCAGAACAGGGCAGCGAGGTGCAGGTACACAAGGTGAAGGAGAGGGGATAAGGATTGGAGTGGGAGCCCAGGGTTTCTTACAGCAGACTTTCTGTGATGTGCAGCAGGGTGTGGGGAAGGGCAAGGACAGTGTGGTCAGGAAAGGTGAGGGGCGGGGGCAGCGCAGGGTGGAGCATATCCACTCCGCATGTTAGAAAGAAGCCTTCAGAAAAGAGCCTGCTTGTGTCCTTTTCTTTGAAAGGAAATTTAATTCATGTCTCATGGTCGTTGTGATGGAAGAAACAACATTTGTCATTTTAGTGGAATTTGAGTTTAGAAAAAGGGAATCCTTGATTGGGAAAGAGATATTATTAAAAAAAAAAACACAAAAAAAAGCCTGACCTGTGGTGGCGCACTTCTCTGGTCAAGGTATATATGGGAGTTGATGCTTCCTGCTCCTCTTTCCTATCTCTCTCTCTCTCTCCCTCGACCCTCTCTAAAATGAACCTCCCCCCCAAAAAAAATAAAAAAACCACAACAATGTACATGTCATGAATTTGGATGTGAAGTGTCTGCCGTCACCCTGTGTGTGAGGTGCACGTTGGTGTTCTTAGAACCAGTTCTTAGTCTGATTTGCATGACATAGCTCTGTGGGAACGAGGATGAGAGTGTACTAGACTCTGAAAAAAACTTACATGTAAATGGGGGCTCATAACCTTCTGTTATGGAGCTATGGAGTCTTAAGGTATGTTGTTCACTTTTGTTTGGAGGGAATGGCATCCTTTCGGGGAGTCTTCAGTCATAGGCCTAAGGGGAATGCATTCCCACTGGTTTGAGTTGGGACCGCGGTTCCCATCGGCATTGTAGACCCGTCGTGGAAACTTCCTGGTGAGTCTGGGCGGTGTCCAGAGCATTCTAAAGGGGGAGTGAAGCGAGGAAAGATTTTGGTTGGGGAGGTCCCAGGGGAGTCTGTGGGGGCCACCGTGGCTGAGTGGGAGTGTTGTAGGGAATGGAGCTGGGAGACCAGTGAAGGAGAGAGCCCAGAGAGAGGTGCCTCCTTCTGCCTTGGGTGCAGGTTTTGTGGGAAGGAAGAAGGTGCGGAGGGGAAGGTTGGGAGGGAGGAAAGAAGAGGCATCTGCAAAGTCTGTGAATGTTCCCAGGAGGGGAGGTGTGGTGTGTCACATTAAGAAGGGATATGAACAGTCTGGGTCATGGGGTGGCTTTTAGGGTGGAGTCTCATAGATGTTAAAATGAGGTGGCCCATGGGGTAGCTGTTCTCAGCTTGTTTCTCCAGTGTGTGTGTGTCAAGACTGTATGCTCAGTTTGCTGCCTGTGGCCATAACCGCATAGTGACTCTTTGAAGGTTTGCTGTTGATGACTTTGCAGTGTAGTGCTAACTCCATGCTTCTCCTGCAGCCATGGCTCAATTGGAGCGAGTTGACCCTGGGTGCTGAGGAGGACACCATGGTGTACAACTCAGGTTCTAAGAAGAGCTTGGTTGCTAAGCAATGGAGCAATGCTCCAGATGGTCAGAACATCTCCCACTATTGGGCTTGCTGGGTGGATCCTGCACAAGGAAGTTGGTGTCTCTGCCTCCCTTCCTCTCACTAAATAAAAGAAAAAAGAGAAAGAAACAGCAGAGAGCTTTTGCCAGTTACCTCAGGTGGTTAGGAACATCCACCAAAAATACCAAGGTTGTGGATTTGATCCCCAGTCAGGTCATAGCCAATGAGTCCACGGCTGAGTGGAACAACAAATAAATGTTTTTTTTTCCCACTCCCTTCTTTCTCCTTTCTTCTCTCTGTGTCTCCATAAATCAATAAAAATTAAACCCTGGGCAGATAGCTTGGTTGGTTAAAGCATCGTCCTGGACCACAGAGGTTGTCGGTTTGATTTCTTGGTTAGGGCACATACAGGAACATCTTGATGTTTCTGTCTCTCTCTGCCTCTTTCTCAAAAACAACCACAAAGATATCAGGGAAAACTAATTGTAAACCAAAGACCATAGTCAGTTTCCTACTGTAAAACTCAGGGATTACAAGGAGTTAGGTATTGCCCTGTCTTCTCAGAAGGAAATCAGTCCACGAGGTAGCTCCATGCAGAAATCTCAGCTGATGGGGCTGGGGAGCTGGTCCTGCCTACCCTGCCCTGCATCCCGCTGCATGCTGCTCTGGGGGCTGGTTTGGGGGGCAAGAGCTGGCTTGAGGGTGAAAGACTCGTGCCAGGCACTGCCCTTTTTCCAGTGAAGCCACCGGCTTGAGCAGGAGACACAGAGCAACCCGCTAGTGCCAGGAGAAGGAGGGAGAGAGAGAGACAGAGAGTGAACCTCCACTGTTCCAGACAGGCTGTTAAGGGGAGTCAGCCTGTGGCATCCTGATTTAAAACATTCTCAACTGCAAAGGGCGATTACAGCCACATGAAGCCTCCTGATGGCCACTCAGGCCATAGGCCAGGTGAGCCCTCTTAGGTAGTGAGGGGAAGGGCAAGGGCAGGGCAGCAAAGAAGAAACCCGTCAGGTAGGGCAGGCTGAGTGCCATCACTGAAGACGAAGTTCTGGAGGAGGTGGGGACTGTAAGATGAGGGGCGTGGTCCTGGCATCCAGCCTGATGGGGCAGGGTGAAGGAGATCACTGGGTGTAAAACCTTGGGAGGTGGGGCTTGGTGGGGGTTAGGTTGAGAGTGAGGGTGAGGTTGAGGATGAGTGTGAGGGTTAGGGTTAGATTTATGAATAATTGATGCTTCTCATCTCTCCCTATTTGTCCCTCTCTCTATCTCAAAAAAATGGGGGAAAATGTTCAAACTGAAGTCATGTTTAACCATTATATTTTGATTTTTTTTCTATCACTTTTTTCATTATCTCCTCAAATTAACTTTCTACTTCTTGGTGTTTGCTGCATTCTGAGATACTACAGCAGTTTTTTTAGTGCCTGCATATTTGGTGAGGTGAACAGGGAAGTTTAGTCTCAGTTTCACAAAAATCCTTTTCTTTTTTCTGCTAAAAGAACTGGTCAACAAATGCCCACCCCATAATTCCAGTCCCCAGAGACTCCTCTCTGGTTCTTTGGCAATTGCCACAGAAAAATGGAAATCACACACCTCACCTCCACTCCTGGCTGTGTCCAGTCCCAGGCTACTCCAAGTATGGTTCCTTAATCTCTAGCAAAGAGAGTTTTGTATTATCCCAGACTTACAGAATGAGAATCTGCATTTTAGCAAAATCCCAGGTTATTTATATGCACTAAATGATGACAAGTCCCTATTTTAATTATTTATATCTGAGAATATGGATATGTAGAAATTCTACAAGTTACTAAATTTAACTCCTCATATTGGAAAGACAAAATCCACTAAATGCTTTTTGTCAGCTGTTTTAACTCATCTGTGAATTTTTAAGTTATTAATGACAATCAGGCCACATAGTTTTGATCTCTCATAATCCCACACTTCCCCTGCCACTAGTAAAATTTTTAAATGATATAGAAATTCTGATTCCAAAGTTGGCAGTTTTCGGGGTGCTGTTACATGGGAGTAACAGGAAATATGATGCACACTGTACTATATATTTTATACAATAGGCTAGACCACAGTATATCAGAGATAACAAAAAATTTGTGAAAAAAGGGAGTCTGAGGAGACCCATGACAACAGAGTGGGTCTTTATGAGCACACACCCCAGAAACCTCAATCCAGGATTGGAGGTCCAGCAAACAATTGAGTAAGGTCCCAACCGATGGGCTGAACACCTCAGCACTCTTTGCAGGCTCTATGACAAAATTAACTGCTTCATACTTATGTTTTTATTTTCTCATTTGAATAGCAGGGTTATTATATGAGAGTTAAGTGAGATGCTACATGTTAAGCATGTAGCATCGTGCCTGGCACAAAATATCGTCTTGATATTAGTAAAAAACTATGGCAGTAACACGTGTTCTTTGTAGGCCTCAATTTCCTCATTCATTCTATAAATATTACTAAGCACCTACTATGTGCTAAGATCAATGCTAGACACTGGGGATCCAGTGATAGTTAAAACTCAGTCCCTTTCACTTAAAAGCAACAAGTAGGTGGAGAAGCCAAATAATGACTAGGTTCTACAAAAGAGAAAAACGTCTAAAGCACAACAATGAAATGAGAAACTTTGGAGACCCCAGATGATAAATGGCTAATACTACATTTTTGTAATTTATTTATCATTGTTTTTTTCCCCAAAGTTAGAGGCAGGAATGCAGTCAGACTCCACACATGCACCCGGACAGGATCCACCCAACATGCTCACCAGGGGGCAAATCTCTGCCAATCTGGCATGTTGCTCTGTTGCAACAGGAGCCATTCTAGCACCTGAGGCAGGGGCCATGGAGCCCTCTTCAGTGCTTGGGGCCAAATTTGCTCCTATGGAGCTTTGGCTGCAGGAGGGGAAGGGAGACATAAAGAGGAAGCAGAGGCAGAAGGTTGAAAAGCAGATGGGTGCCTCTTCTGTGTGTCCTAGCTGGGAATTAAACCCAGGACTTCCACACACTTGGCCAATACTCTACCACTGAGCCAATCAGCCAAGGCCACCACCTGTTTGTAATTTAAAGTGAAAACAGCAATGGTAAAAATAGTAGGAGAAAGAGATGAAAATAGCATCTTCCTGAATTTTTTGATAACAACATTCTAGATAATTGAGGCTGTTTCTCCTGTTTTTTTTTGTTTAAGCCTTAATGATTCCATAAAAGCTGGTTCACATGACCAGGTCAAAGAAAACTCGTGTCTAGAAGAGCTCATCAGCATCCACTCTTTTTTTTTTTTTTTTTGGAAAAGCCACAATTCTTTATTGTGTCCCTTAGTTGTTCATTGATTCATTTCTCATATATGCCTTGACTGGCATGGTTACAGCAGAGTAAGTGACCCTGTGCTCAAGCCCGCAATCTTAGGTTTCAAGCCACCAAGCAGTTTCATATCTGATTTCATGTTCAAGCCAGTGATCCCTCATTCAAGCCAGGACCCTGGGTTTTGAAACTCTGTGCTCTGCAATGCAGTGTGATGCTCTCTCCACTGCAACACTACTTGGTTATAGAGATACCATGTTTCCAGGTTTGTCATTTTTAATCCTGTGGAGGTTTTCCACAAGACCATAAACAGTGTAGACTCAGTGATTTCATCTCAGCACATATGGGAATTGATACTTCCTGCACCTTCATTCCACCCTTATCTCTTATCTCTTCTCTCACTGGGGGCTCAGGAGTGGGGCTCTCAGCGTCCACAGTGAACCTCAGGCTCCCTGCATGCAGGAATAGGGATGGGAGAGTCAAGTTTAAACCAAAAAACTGCCTCCTGAACAGCATCCACTCTTGCTTCCCTGTGTCCAAACTTTGGAAGGAAGACTCAGAAATAAAGGGAATACAAGAAAAACAGCTGCAAAGCAGAAAACCAGAAGGTTGTATAGGCAGATTTCATTCTATTGTGTGTAGCTTCATTGTGCTTCATAGATGTTGCCCTATTTTTTTTCTTTGTTGTAAAACTGAAGGCAAATACCCTCCACTAGTATATTTTGATTACAGCTCACTCATTTCCAAGAGACTCCATCAGAGTGTTCTTTAATCAAAATATTAATCTCCAATAGGTACATTTTTGTATTAACTGAGAAAAGTTTTCTTTCCTTATTACACAATAATATATATATATACATATGTGTATATATGTATGTGTGTAGTTTTAATCTCTTTATCATGATTTTATAAAGATTAGAGTCTAAACCAGATGATAAGCAAGTACTCTCTCATTCATATTTTGTGCCACTGTTATAGTAAAAAAGATGTCCCCTTTTTCCAAGTTTTCAGAAATATGAAATACAACTACATTAATGCCTTATGGAAAAGAAAGGGAAGAACACGTGGCCACTATTACATTCTCATGGGACTTCTCAGAGGAAATGAGTTGCATAGGATTGGTGATTGGAAAATGACAGTTTGAGCATAGAGAGCTCAGCATTGCCCAGGTGTCTTTTGGAATGACTAATGCTCAGCAGCTCTTTGCTCATAACTGTTATGAGATCATGACTGTGATGAGTGTTCTAGATAGATCCTGTTCCTACAAGAGTAAGGGGAAAGTTTAACTTAGTGGGGAACATATAACTTGGAGAGTTTAGGTTGCTCCTCACTGGCTATAGGTCAAGCCAAACTCTTTAGGCTTACCAGAAATGATAATGTCCTTTTTTTTTCTCTTCTCTTCTTTTTTTGGGTTTTTTTATTTTGTGACAGAGAGAGGGACAGATAGGGACAGACAGGAAGAGAGATGAGATGCACCAATTCTTCATCCTGTTCCTTCATTTTGGATATATTCTTCTGTCTCCCCATTTTGCTTGACTTTCTGTTTTTGTTCCTTTGAGTTAAATAAATTGTCATCTTACCCAGTCTTGAAAAAGTTTTCTTTGTTAAATTGTGTGTTAAAATGGTTTCAGCCTGCCAGTTGTCTCGGGGGAGGTGCACACTGTGCCTGTCATGTCACCTGGCCTGAGTGGGTTCTGAATGGACCGCCTGTGGTGTGTGAGCTTCCCTGCACTTTTAATCTGAGCAGGGCTGCCTGGTGTAAAAGAGACTGCATGATGTGTGCTTTGCTTGCCCTGTTTTAATTTATTGTTTTCAGAGCACGGTCTGCGCTGGGTTACCTGGTTGCTTTCTTATATTTCACCCTCCATTAGATTGACCCTTTGTCTTGGTGGGGTAACTTGGGTACACACACAGCCTTAATTTTTTCATTCTTCAATGTCTCGGGGCTTGGCAGTCCTGTGAATATACAGAGAATTGCCCAACTCGCTCCAAACTTGGCCACAAGGTTTTCTAGCTTTGTGCATTCTTTGGGTGTAGCACCCCAGAAGTATGAGCAACAGCGCACCCCAATCTCTGCACCTTTTTTTTGAAGAGGCAGTCCTGTGTGAAGAAAAAAAAAGAAACAGGAGAAAGTCTTTGCCAGTTAGCTCAAGTGGTTAGGATCATCCACCAGAAAAACCAAGGTCGTGTTTTGATCCCCAGTCAGGGCATAACCAATGAGTCCATGGCTGAGTGGAACAACAAATGAATGTTTCCCTCCCCACTCCCTTCTCTCTCCTTTCTTCTTTCTGGCTCTCTATAAATTAATAAAAATTAAACCCTGGCCAGATAGCTTCGTTGGTTAGAGCTTCGTTCTGGACCACAGATGTTGTCAGATCGTTTCCTTGTTTAGGGCACATACAGGATCATCTCAATGTTTCTGTCTCTCACTGCCTCTTTCTCAAAAACAACAACAAAGAGAGCAAGGAGAACTAATTGTAAACCAAAGACCATAGCCAGTTTCCTACTGTAAAACTGGGGGATTAAAATAAGTTAGGTATTGCCCTGTCTTCTCAGGGGAAAATACGTCCACTAAGTAGCTCCATGCAGAAATCTCAGCTGATGGGGTATGGGAGCTAGTCCTGCCCACCCTGCCCTGCAGCCCACTGCACACTTGTCTGGGGGCTTGTCTGGGTGCAAGAACTGGCTTGAGGCTGAAATACTCGCGCCAGGCACTGCCCTTTCCCCAGAGGATCACCGGCCTCTGCAGGATACACAGTGCATTTCTGCAAGTACCACGAAGGAAAGGGAGGAATAGAGAGGGTGGACCTCCGCTGTTCCAGACCGGCTGCTAATGGGAGGCAGCCTGTGGTGTCCTGATTTAAAACATTCTCAATTGTGGAGGGTGATTGGGGCCACTTGAAGCCTCCTCAAGGCCACTCAGACCATAGGCCGAGTGAGCCCTCCTAGGCAGTGAGGGGAAGGATAAGGGCAGGACCGCGGAGAAGGAGTTTGACAGGTAGGGCAGCCACAGTTCCATCGCTGAAGATGGAGCCTCTGTAGGAGGTGAGGCCTGGAAGATGAGGGTCGGGATCATGGCAGCAAGCTTGATAAGGAAGTTTAAAGGATATCACTAGGTGCGGAGCCTTGGGAGGTGTGGCTTGGCAGTGGTTAGGGTTAGGATTAGGGTGAGGGTTAGGGTGAGGGTGAGGGTGCGGTTGAGGGAGAGGGTTAGGTTTAGGGTTATGAATAATTGATGCTTCTCACTCTCCCAGCCTGTTTATCCCTTTCTCTTTCTCAAAAAACAAAAAAGGGAAAAAAGTTCACCCTGAAGTGATGTCAAACCATTATATTTTGATTTTTTTTATCACTTTTTCCATTATTTCCTCAAATTTACTTTCTGCTTTTTGGTGTTTGCCACAGTCTGACATACTGCAACATTTTTTTCAGTGCTTGCATATTTGGTGAGGCGAACAGGGATCTCTAGTCTAGGTTTTACAAAATTCTTTTCTTTTTCTTGCTAAAAGAAGTAGTCAACAAATATCCACCCCATAATCTTAGTCCCCAGAGACTCCTCTCTGGTTCCTTGGCAGTTGCCACAGAAATATGGCCCACATCTCAGACCTCCACTTCTGGCTGCATCCAGTCCCAGGCTACTCCAAGTATGGTTCCTTAATCTCTAGCAAAGGGAGTGTTGTGGTATCCCAGAATTACAGAATGAGAATCTGTATTTTAGCAAAATCCCAAGTTATTTATATGCACTAAATGTTGACAAGTTTCTATTTTTAATTATTTATATCTGAGAATATGGATATGTAGAAATTCTACCAGTTACAAAATTTAACTTCTCATATTGGAAAGCCAAAATCCACTAAATGCTTTTTTTCAGCTGTTTTAACTCATCTGTGACTTTTTAAGTTATTAATGACAATCAGGCCACATAGTTTTGATCTCCCATAATCTTAAACTTCTCCTGCCACTAGTAAAATTTTTAAATGATGTAGAAATTTTGATTCCAAAAAGGGGCAGTATTCAGGGTACTGATACATGGGAGTAATAGGAAATATGATGTGCATTGTAATATATTTTATACACTAGGCTAGGCCAAAGTTTATCAGAGATAACCAAAATTTTGTGAAATGAGGGAGTCTGGGGAGACCCATGACAACACAGTGTATCTTGATGAGCACACACCCCAGAAACCTCAATACAAAATTGGAGGTCTAGCAGACAATTGAGTAAGATCTCAACTGATGGTCTGAATACCTCAGCACTCTTTGCAGGCTCTATGACTAAGTGAACTGCTTCATACCTATGCTTTTATTTTTAAATTTGAATAGCAGTGTTATTATATGAGAGTTAAATGAGATGCTACATGTTAAGCACTTAGTATAGTGCCTGGCACAAAATATAGGCTTGACATAAAGCAAAATCCATGGAGGAAACATGTGTTCTCTCTAGACCTCAGTTTCCTCATTCATTCTATAAATTTTACTAAGCACCTACTATCTGCTAAGCTCCATGCTAGGCACTGGGGTTCCAGTGATAGTTAAAACTCAGTCCCTTTTGCTTAAAAGCAACAAGTCAGGTGGAGAAGCCAAATAATGCCTAGGTGCTACAACAGAAGTAAAATGTCTAAAGCAGCACAGTGAAAGGAGGAGCTCTGGAGACCCCAGATGATAAAAGGCTAATACCACCTCTTCTTAATTTATTTGATTATTATTTTTCCCCCAAAGTTAGAAGCAGTATGGCAGTCAGACTCAACACATGCACTGGACCGTGATCCACCCTACATGCCCACAGGGGGCAATGCTCTGCTTCTCAGGGCATTGCTCTGTTGCAACTGGAGCCATTCTAGTGTCTGAGGCAGAGGCCATGGAGCCCTCCTCAGTGCCTGGGGCTAACTTTGCTCCAATGGAGCTTTGGCTGCAGGAGGATAAGGGAGAGATACAGAGGAAGGAGAAGGAGAAGTTTGAAGAAGCAGATGGATGCCTCTTCTGTGTGTCCTAGCCAGGAATTAAACCCAGGACTTCCACACACGGGACTGATGCTCTATTGCTGAGCCAACCAGCCAAGGCCACCACCTGTTTGTAATTTAAAGTAAAAACATCAATGGTAAAATAGTAAGAGACAGAGATAAAAATAGCATCTTCCTGAATTTTCTGATGACAATATTCAAGATAATTGAGGCTGTTTCTCCTATTTTTGTGTTTTAGCTTAATGATTCCATAAAAGCTTGTTCTCATGACCAAGTCAAAAAAACTCAGGTCTAGATGAGCTCATTGGCATCCACTCTTGCTTCAGTGTGTCCAAGCTTTGGAAGGAAGACACAGATATAAAGAGAATACAAGAAAGACATCTGTGAAGCAGAAAAACAGAAGGTTGTATAGGCAGATCTCATTCTATTGTGTATAGCTTCATTGTGCTTGATAGATGTTCCCCTATTTTTTACTTTCTTTTAAAAGTGAAGACAAAAACCGTCCACTAGTAAATTTTGATTACAGCTCACTCTATTGCATGGTTCATCTGGAACCAAACCAGAAAATTATCCAAGGTTTTCCTCTGATTATTTCTAAGTTCTGGGGCTATATAACCTTACACTTGTTCATTCAGTCATTCAATGTAACAACATCACATCATTTGGAAAGATCAGAAAGTTATCTTTCTTTCTGAGTCATAAGGGAGATCTGTAATGAGGCCTCCCAGCATGGCCTCAGGGGAATTCTGGGACAAGAAAGCCTGGAGGTGTGTGGAAAATCCAGCAGCACCCAACAGAGGAGCAGTGCACGTGCGTAAACACGCAAACACACACGCACTCACAGAAATGCACACGGAGGCGGCGAAAAGACAGGCAGCAACAAACCCTCCCCAAGCCCAAGACCTTGGTGTTTCCAGTTGATGCGCCTAACCACCTGAGCTAACTGGCAAATGCTCTCTGCTGTTTCTTTCTTTTTTTTCTTTATTTAGTGAGAGGAAGGGAGGCAGAGAGACCAACTCCCAAAGGAATGTTGTATGAGACATGAGTCAAAATAGCACAGAGGGAAAGTGCTGGTCACATGTTTTGCAAGAGCTAATGAGCAGTGCTTTCCTGAATCCTCACAGCCAGCTGAGCGGGAGTGGTTCTCCCCATTTGACAGAGGAGGAGACTGAGTTTTCATTTCTTTGCTTGTAGAAGTGGGTGCCAAAAGTCAGCTCTAGAGTTAATTCTGAGCCTGTAGAAAGCTTCTGTCAGGTGAAGCCTCAAAGAAAGGACACATGGGTGAAAGCAGACCAGTGCTCTGAACTGAAGAACAGATTTTAAAATGCCATCAGACAGAGAGGGGGTAGAAGTGGGGAGGGCACTCTTAAAGGGATATGTTGTTGGTTCAGCACATGGGAAGGGCCAAGCCACCTCCTCACTCCCCTCCTATCTTATCCTATCCTATCTCATTTAATGCCCAATTTCCAACCCAACTCCACCTTGGTTGAGTGCTTGACAAGCTAGACCACTAGCTTATGTGCAGGTGTTCTTAAAAAAAAAAACTAGTATGCAAAAATTGCAAGGACTACTTTGATGGCTGTTTGTGTCCAGAATACCGTGTGTGTACACTCTTCTGGTCCATCTTGGACCATCGTTTGTGGTTTTGAATTAGGTTAGATTTGATCTTTAGTTCAAATACCTGTGAAATACAGATAACAATTGTCTCTGTCTCATTTGGCAAATGGGAACATTAAGTGAGGTGAGGCATGTGATGGTCTTAAAATAGGAATGAATAGCATGTCTAGATTCCCATTGAATGCTGTGGGCAGAAAATATGATCTCTGTTGATTTTTTTTTTGTCTTTATTTTTTTCTATTTTTAATTTTTTTATTTTCATTGAATCCAGAGAGAGGAAGGGGGGGTAAGGGAAAGACAGAAGCATCGCTCTGTTTCTGTATGTGCCCCATCCAAGGAATGAACCAGCCACCTCTGCATTGCAAGACAATGCTTTAGCCAAGCGAGCCATCCAGCCAGAACAAGTGCTGCTGCATTTTGCACACATTTGGATTAACACGGCCATGGGCATTTCTAAAAAAAGAAAAAGAAAAAAGAAAAATAACATTTCTGCTGCCATCTCATGGACGTCTTGAAAATAACAGCTAGGTAAATGTCACCAGAAAAATGTCTTCCTCTGCTGCTATCTCATGTACATTTTGAAATTAAAAGCTAGTGCATATAACCAGATACTGTCAAACTGCTTTTGCATCACTGATGTGTCTTTTTGCATTTTTTGCTTTAAATCTCGATGCATGCTTATGCTTTAGGGAACTCCATGATTTATATTAGTCATGAATATACAAATACAGAGAAACAGTTTGGTCGAGGGAATGATATAAGATTCTAATAATTTTTGAATTATTTTTTCTCACAGTATTTATTCTATAATGCATCTTTTTTTCAATTAGATCTGTCCTTTTTTATATATTTTTTCAATCCTCTTAAGTGCTGAAGGCACTTAAGGTAGGCACCTAGGTATTTTTTGTTGTTGTTGTTGCAACCGCGAATTTCCAAGAACCGTCTACGATGCTGGCGGGAACAGTGGGCCCCATTCAAACCAGTGGGAAAGCGTCCCTTGTAAGCCTATGCCTGAAGACTTTCTGAAAGGGATGGGGGATATATTCAGTGGGACACTTGAATCTGTCCCACTGAACACAAATTAAAATTATAAATAAAAAAATTTTATAGTTCTATATAAATCTGATGATTTTTTGTTCCATTTCTTTAAAAAATGTCATAGGAATTTTGATGGAAATTGCATTAAATTTATATATTGCTTTGGGTAATATGGCCATTTTAATTATATTTATTCTTCCTATCCAAGAACAAGGAATATTTTTCCATCTCATTGTGTCTTTTTCTATTTCTCTTAACAATGCCTTGTAGTTTTTGTTATATAGGTCCTTTACATTCTTTGTTATGTTTATTCCTAGGTATTTTATTTTCTTTTTGTTGCAATCGTGAAGGGGATTATTTTTTTGAGTACGTTTTCTAATATTTCATTGTTGGCATATAGAAAGGCTATGGACTTTTGTACGTTAATTTTGTATCCTGCAACCTTACTGTATTGGTTTATTGTTTCTAGTAATCTTTTTGTGGAATCCTTCATGTTTTCAATGTATAGGATCATATCATCAGCAAAAAGTGATACCTTCTTCTTTTCCGATATGGATGCCTTTTATTTCTTTGCAATTCTAAGGAAAAAGAATGAAGCTGGGGGCATTACAATACCTGACTTTAAACTATATTATAGGGCCATGACAATCAAAACAACATGGTATTGGCAGAAAAATAGACACTCAGACCAATGGAACAGAATAGAAAGCCCAGAAATAAAATCACATATATATGGTCAAATAATCTTTGATAAAGGGGCCAACAACACACAATGGAGAAAAGAAAGCCTCTTCAACAAATGGTGTTGGGAAAACTGGAAAGCCACATGCAAAAGAATAAAACTCGACTACAGCTTGTCCCGTGTACTAAAATTAATTCAAAATGGATCAAAGACCTAAACATAAGACTTGAAACAATTAAGTACATAGAAGAAGACATAGGTACTAAACTCATGGACCTTGGTTTTAAAGAACATTTTATGAACTTGACTCCAATGGCAAGAGAAGTGAAGACAAAGATAAATGAATGGGACTACATCAGAATAAAAAGTTTTTGCTCAGCAAGAGAAACTGATATAAAAATAAACAGACAGCCAACTAAATGGGAAATGTTATTTTCAAACAACAGCTCAGATAAGGGCCTAATATCCAAAATATACAAAGAACTCATAAAACTCAACAACAAACAAACAAACAATCCAATAAAAAAATGGGAAGAGAACTTGAATAGACACTTCTCCCAGGAAGAAGTACAAATGGCCAACAGATATATAAAAAGATGCTCAGCTTCATTAGTTATTAGAGAAATGCAAATCAAAACTACAATGAGATACCACCTCACCCCTGTTAGATTAGCTATTATCAACAAGACGAGTAATAGCAAATGTTGGAGAGGCTGCGGAGAAAAGGGAACTCTCATCCACTGTTGGTGGGACTGTAAAGTAGTACAACCATTATGGAGGAAAGTATGGTGGTTTCTCAAAAAACTGAAAATAGAACTACCTTATGACCCAGCAATCCCTCTACTGGGTATATACTCCAAAACCTCAGAAACATTGATACATAAAGACACATGTAGCCCCATGTTCATTGCAGCACTGTTCACAGTGGCCAAGACATGGAAACAACCAAAAAGCCATTCAATAGAAGACTGGATAAAGAAGATGTGGCACATATACACTATGGAATACTACTCAGCCATAAGAAATGATGACATCAGATCATTTACAGCAAAATGGTTGGATCTTGATAACATTATACGGAGTGAAATAAGTAAATCAGAAAAAAACAAGAAATACATGATTCCATACATTGGTGGAACATAAAAATGAGACTAAGAGACATGGACAAGAGTGTGGTGGTTACCAGGGGTAGGGGGAGAGAGGACGCAGGAGGGAAGGAGGGAGAGAGTTAGGGGGAGGGGAGGGGCACATAGAAAACTAGATAGAGGGTGACGGAGGACAATCTGACTCTGGGCGAGGGGTATACAACATAATTTAATGACAAGATAACCTAGACATGTTTTCTTTGAATATATGTACCCTGATTTATTAATGTCATCCCATTAACAATAATAAAATTTTTTTTTTAATTTTTTTAAAGGATAAGAAAAAAGACAGCCTATAAAAAATCACCCTAAGGTTTAATGCAGTGGTTCTCAAATTCTGTGCCAGAGCACACTGATGCACCTTGGAATACCTTCAGGTATTCCCTATGGTATTCCAGAGAATTAGGTGCCTGTTGGGGACCAAAAAAACAACAGGGTTTTGAAGTTTAGATTTTTGTGTGACAGATGTGTGGGAAGTTAGCTGTAAGCTGACAGTCTGCCCAAAACCCCACCTCACTTGTCTGATTAGGTTATAAAAGACTGTTAAGCTGTGGTGCTGGATTGTTTACATTACCCCCCACATGTTCCTCAGAAAGACTGAATGCAAGTTTCTTCTATCCTTTGTTTGGTGTAAAGTTAAGGTGATATGTATGGTGGGGGTTTCGGATTGATGATTATACATAAGGAATTGTCTCTTGAAATCTTTTGGATTTCTATAAAAGAAGAATATGTGGCAATATCTAAAAAAAGTTTTAACATTTTATTACAGTTTTCAACATTCTATTTATTTGAATTAGGATTTTCTACCCTCAATACAATTAAGAGTAAAAAAATGAAGAATTCTTCAATGTATTGATGAAGAAATGAGACTTTGCTTTTCAAATATATGCCCAAATATTGAAGAAATCACTATGACACATCAGGCTCATGTTTCTCATAAACACAAGCTGAGACCTGCCGAATTTACTAAATCTTACTTAGAATGTATCTGTATATACAAAGATAATTTTTCTCATTTTTTAATTTTTAACCCCTCTTTTTTTTTACCAATTCTAAAAGCATAATTCAAAAAATGTAACATAAAAATGTTTTTCTAATGTCAGAATAAATTTAATTTTTTGTATTTATTTTGTTTAATTACCATAAAAGCACACTTGGACTTTATATTTTTTCTTTATTATTTGACTTAATTATTATAAACAATTTCTCAGAAATTTGTATATAGTGTGCCTACGATTATTTGTAGGATTTTAAATGCACCCCGACTTCGAAAAGTTTGAGAATCACTGGTTAATGCATATGCTGTTATGGGCCATGCAGAAAGGGGATGCAGATCTCTTAACTGAGAGAGAAGCTACAGGGTAGATGAAAATTATATAAGAATGTGAGAATCCAGTGTAATAGTTATTTCTAGAGTCTCAAAAGGGGGAATAAGGAGAGAACAAGCATTCCTTCTTTCTTGAAAGAGGAGAAACCAAAAGAATACAAGGGAAATGAAGCAAAAGGAATAACTGAGTCAGCCAGTTATAAATTAACTATATCTTATAGTTCTCTAAATGATTGCTTAGAGCTGCTTGCAACACTAAACAAGAAAAGCAGGACCTTTATGTAGCTCCAACAAGTGATCTGGAAACCCATTCCTCCTTGCTGATCCTTTCCAAACTACCCCACTTCTCCCTTCTCCTTGAGTCCTGGGAAAGCTTAAACAAAGGAATCATGTGTTCATTGCTTAGATACTGTAAAGGTGTATAACCTATAAGAAAATCTGATTCAGGAAGCTCATGCTTTGGTGCTACTAGTTCCACATACTCTGCTGGCTACTAATAAATTCTCCTTCCTCTATTAATCAAGCTGTCTGGGTGTCATTCTCTGTGGTTGTTACTTCCTGCAACACGATCTTTGAGAGTACCTCATTATAGACAGGCATCTCAAATGGTAGCCAAGGCACTCTGAGAGAGTGAGGGGACTCCCTTAGGTCAGGTGTTCTTGAGTCTAAGGGTTCCCAAGCCAAGAGGCTGAGGGGTCTTCTGACTTGAGCTAGGGCTTTTGAGAATGAGTGAGAGTGAGGGAGAGCAAACCAGAAGACCTGGTGAAAGGGATTGTAGGATCATTCACCAAAATTGATGAGTGTGGACTAAGAAGTCAGCAATTGCGAAAAAAAAATTCCAATGTCTGTCATCCTCCTTGGCTTGCTCAGGAGGATTATGAGGAAAGACTTCAGTGCAGGTTGGTCCCAAGACCCTGAGCAGGATTTTTAGGTAAACACAGAATGAGTTACCATTTCCCACTGCTCTCCAATTTGAAAGCCCAAGATAGTCATGGACCAGAGCACTGCTCCCATGCTGTCCACATGGGATCCTCCTAAATTTCAGCACTAAATGTTAGGTTGTCAAAGGAGAGATACATAAGGCCTGGTAAATTTTATAAGAAGTTTATTTATGCATCTGCAAACAGATGGGTTGAGATCTGTTGCATCATCAGCAAAAATATAAAAAGCCTCAGCTAATATAGGACTGAGTTAGGGTGATTTCTCACCACAAGGGAAAAATCTCTGTTATCTTTGGAAGTTTAAACAATGGAGGAGGGTCAGTGGTACTGACTAAGTAAAGAATGTTCAGCAAGTGATGGGGAGATGATTAACTGTCAGGCTGCCTACCTTATGGTTAAGTAGATTGCTCAGGTGGGGAGTCACAAGAACTTCCCTGGCCCCAGGTTACCTAATGTTCAACCTGTCTAATTGAGGTTATTGGTAAGGGGCCCTGGACCTGAACTTAACAATATCCTTGTAAGATTCCAATAACTTCAAATCTCTGACAAACATATGATGATTGGTTCAGAATATTCTAATTCTACATTTCTAAACAGTTCTGATTTGGTTTTTTTATGTTCCAATTTTTAAAATAAATTTTTATTAATTTTAATGAGGTGACATCAATAAATCAGGGTACATATGTTCAAAGAAAACATCTCCAGGTTATCTTGTCATTCAATTATGTTGCATACCCATCACCCAAAGTCAGTTCTGATTAGTTTTTTAAGAATAAACTATAAATAAGAAAATTGGTCACCACCTCATGAAAATTTATATCTATTGTTTCTTACCTTTTTATACCCTAAGTGATACATTGTAGGTCACATGAAGCCTTGTCTCTATCCAACTTTTCATTGTGTTTTTGGTGTGATTTGACAATGATGTTCAAATGTCTCTGTTTTCTCTTTAGTAATCAATCAGTGGTCCCTTTCTTCCTCTACCTCAATCTGTTCATCTTCTGCTCTGCTCTACTTTCTGCCCTTTCTACCAGCCACTGACCCTTTTTCTTATGTGGGTGAAGAACACATAGATATTGGAAAGAACTCAATCACCAATTTTCCAGGTATAGATGAAATGATCATGCTCTAAAGTGAAATGAGAGACAGTAGCACACACACTTTCATGGCATGAACATATAATGTAAACATACCACACCCATGCACGTTACTTATGTAAATCTGATAGAGGAGGAGCAGGCCGCCTCTTCCCTGAGAAAGAATAAACAAAAATAATACAAAGGAATGGAGCCAGCAGGAGTAACCAAGTTAGCCAGTGATAAATTAACTACATCCCATAGTTCTCTAAATGGGTGCTTATAGTCACTTACAAAACACAGCAAGAATAGCAGGATACGTATGTAACTATGATCAGTAATCTGGAAATTCTTTCCACCCTGCTGCCACCACTGAAACATTCTCTCCCCTTTCCTGGAGTCCTGGGAAACCTTAAACAAGAAATCATGTGCCCATTGCATAGATACTGTAAAGGTTTATAATCTGTGAGAAAATCTAAATCAGGGAGCCTGTGTTTTGGAACTACAAGCCTCACATGCTCTGCTGGTTTTAATAAATTCTCCTTCCTTCATTAGTAAAGTTATGAATATCTACCATCTGTCAGGCTGCTTCCTGTTGCAGATTTTGATGCACTGGCAGAGAAACAAGGAGGAAAGACACAGCATTTGGGTGACTTTGGGTACCCCACTGGGGAGCCCCCAAACCATTCTGTATATGTGCCCACTGAATTCACATTGGAAATTTTTCCATGTGGATGCCTTACAGGGCTGAAAGGGGAGTTTCCATCTGCTGGTCCCAGCAAGATTCAAATAATGGAGGAACAGGAATGAGGGCATGTCTGAAGCACAGTAATGCATACTGGGCAGGGTAATTAACTGAGGTCCTGTCCTACTGGACAGAAAGAAGGCCTGATCACCCTCAGGAGAGTCACTTATCATCCTCCATAGGTTAGGAGCAGTAAATATGCACTCTCTACAGGTGTGTGGAGTGGTCCCCATGGAGTGGTGACTCATCACCCCTCCATTGGTTGTGGGGAATAGGCTTCACAGGTTAGGAGTGTAGATTTGTCACCCTCCATGGGTTAGAAATGGTGACTTATTATCTTCAACTTGTGTGTAAGAGGTGGAGTGAAAAAAAATTGAGTGCATAGCAAATGAGATAGACACCAGGATAAGGTTCTGACTATCTACCATAGGGCCAAAGCTAGTGTTGTGTCACAATTCATAGTTTAATAGGGCACCTCATATGGCTAAGAGGCAGAATTGCATGTTGGTTTATATCAGCCTGCCATAAGCCAAGAGAATCTGCCATTCCTATGAGAGGAGTAGCTGATGATGAACTGGAGTGGCATCCCCTCCATGTTTTCCTTACCCTTCTCCAGTTTCTTCATGTGACATGACTGTTGTCTGTTCTGGGAAGTATGGAAGGTTCACAGGGAAAACTAACTCTATTAACCATGATGGTCAAGAGTTTTAAGGAAGATTTCTCAGGGGATTACAGGGTTACTATGTCCCCAGGAAAATTAAGAACTTTTATGAACTAAAATGGCCCATTTGGGGGTAGGATGGCCAGCAGAAAAGAGCTTAGATAAGTCTTTGTACAGAAGTTGTGGCAAGTAGTCAGTAGAGATCCAGGCCAACCCAACCAGTTTTTACATTCCCACCAACAGTGGATGAGGGTTCCTTTTTCTCCACAGCCTCTCCAATATTTGATATTACCTGTCTTGTTGATAATAGCTAATCTAACAGGTGTGAGGTGGTATCTCATTGCAGTTTTGATTTGCATTTCTCTAATAACTAAAAAAGATGAGCATCTTTTCATTTATCTGTTGGCCATTTGTATTTCTTCCCGGGAGAAGTGTCTGTTCATATCCTCTTCCCAATTTTTTATTGGATTGTTTGTTTGTTGTTGAGTTTTATGAGTTCTTTGTATATTTTGGATATTAGACCCTTATCTGAGCTGCTGTTTGAAAATATCATTCCCCTTTTAGTTGGCTGTCTGTATATTTTGATATCAGTTTCTCTTGCTGAGCAAAAACTTTAGTCTGATGTGGTCCCATTCATTAATTTTTGCCTTCACTTCTCTTGCTTTTAGAGTCAAATTCATAAAATGCTCGTTAAAACCCAGTACCATGAGTTTAGTACCTATGTCTTCTTCTATGTACTTAATTGTTTCAGGTTTTATGTTTAGATCTTTGATCCATTTTTAGTTAATTTTAGTAGAGGGGGACAAACTGTAGTCCAGTTTCCTTCTTTTGCATGTGGCTTTCCAGTTTTCCCAGCACCATTTGTTGAAGAGGCTTTCTTTTCTCCATTGTGTGTTGTTGGCCCCTTTATCAAAAATTATTTGACTATATATATGTAGTTTTATTTCTGGACTTTCTATTCTGTTCCATTGGTCTGAGTGTCGTCATGGCCCTATAATATAGTTTGAAGTCAGGTATTGTAATGCCCCCAGCTTCATTCCTTTTCTTTAGGATTACTTTGGCTATTCGGGGTTTTTTATAGTTCTATATAAATCTGATGATTTTTTTCTCCATTTCTTTAAAAAATGTCATTGGAATTTTGATGGGAATTGCATTAAATTTGTATATTGCTTTGGGTAATATGGCTATCTTGATTATATTTATTCTTCCTAACCAAGAACAAGGAATATTCTTTTATCTCATTATATCTTTTTTGATTTCCCTTAACAATGGTTTATAATTTTCATTATATAAGTCCTTTACATTCTTTGTTATGTTTATTCCTAGGTATTTTATTTTTTTTGTTGCAATCATGAAGGGGATTATTCTTTTGAGTTCGTTCTCAATTGTTTCATTGTTGGCATATAGAAAGGCTATTGACTTCTGTATGTTAATTTTGTATCCTGCGACCTTACTGTATTGGCTTATTGTTTCTAGTAGTCTTTTTGTAGATTCTTTGGGCTTTTCGATGTATAGGATCATATCGTCAGCAAAAAGTTATACCTTTACTTCTTCTTTTCTGATAGGATGCCTTTTATTTCTTTGTCTTGTCTGATTGCTCTGGCTAGAACCTCTAGTACCACATTAAATAAGAGTGGAGAGAGTGGACAACACTGTCTTGTCCCTGATTTAAGGGGGAAAGCCTTCAGTTTAGTGCCATTTAAAATGATGTTAGCTGATGGTTTATCATATATGGCCTTTATCATGTTGAGATATTTTCATTCTATACACATTTTGTTGAGAGTCTTAAATATAAAATTGTGTTGTATTTTATTGAAAGCCTTTTCTGAGTCTATTGATAAGATCATGTGGTTTTTGTTCTTTGTTTTGTTGATATGGTGTATTATGTTAACCGTTTTACGTATGTTGAACCATCCTTGAGATTCTGGGATGAATCCCACTCGATCATGATGTATTATTTTTTAATATGTTGTTGTATTCGATTTGCTAGTATTTTGTTTAGTATTTTAGCATCTGTATTCATTAGAGATATTGGTCTGTAGTTTTCTTTTTTTGTGCCATCCTTGCCTATTTTTGGTATGAGGGTTTTGTTGGCCTCATAAAATGAGTTTGGAAGTATTGCTTCTTCTTCAAATTTTTGGAAGACTTTTAGTAGAATAGGAACCAAGTCTTCTTTGAATATTTGATAAAATTCACTGGTATGGCCGTCTGGGCCTGAACTTTTATTTTTGGGGAGGTTTTTAATGTTTTTTTTCTATTTCTTCTCTACTAATAGGTCTGTTTAGACTTTCTGCTTCTTCTTGACTCAGTCTAGGAAGGTTGTATTGTTCTAAGTATTTATCAATTTCTTCTAGGTTGTTGAATTTAGTGGCATGAAATTTTTCATAGTATTCTACAATAATTTTTTGTATATCTATGGTGTCCATGGTGATTTCTCCTCTTTCATTTTGGATTTTGTTTATATGAGTTCTTTCTCTTTTTTCTTGGTAAGTCTTGCCAAGGGTTTGTCAATTTTGTTGATCTTTTCAAAGAACCAGCTCCTTGTTCTATTAATTTTTTCTATAATTTTTCTTTTCTCTATTTCATTTATTTCTGCTCTGATTTTTATTATCTCCTTGCTTCGGCTGGTTTTGGGTTGTCTTTGTTCTTCATTTTCTAGTTTCTTAAAGTGTGAAGTTAAGTGGTTCACTTGGGCTCTCTCTTGTTTGTTCATATATGCCTGAAGTGATATGAACTTCCCTCTTATCACTCCTTTTGCTGCATCCCATAGATTCTGATATGTCGTATTGTCATTTTCATTTGTCTGTATATATCTTTTGATCTCTGCACTTATTTCTTCTTTGACCCATTCATTTTTTAAAAGTATGTTGTTTAGTTTTCACATTTTTGTGGGATTTTTTTCATCTTTTTTGCAGTTGAATTCTAGTTTCAAGGCTTTATGATAAAAAATATATGCTTGGTACAACTTTGATTTTTCTGAATTTGCTGATGTTGTTTTTGTGGCCCAACATATGGTCAATTCTTGAGAATAATCCATGTACACTGGAGAAAAATGTATATTCAGTCACTTTGAGATGAAATGTCCTGTAGATGTCTATCATGTCCAGGTGCTCTAGTGTTTTGTTTAAGGCCACTATATCTTTGTTAATTCTCTGTTTGGATGACTGATCTAGAACTGTCAGCTGTGTATTGAGGTCTCCAAGTATGATTGTATTTTTGTCAGTTTTTGTTTTAAGGTCAATAAGTAGCTGTCTTATATATTTTGGTGCTCCTTGGTTTGATGCATATATATTAAGAATTGTAATGTCTTCTTGATTCAGTGTCCCCTTAGCCATTATGAAATGGCCATTTTTGTCTCTGAGTACTTTTGCTGTCTTGTAATCAGTATTATCAGATATGACTATTGCTACACCTGCTTTTTTTTTGGATGTTGTTTGCTTGGAGTATTGTTTTCCAGCCTTTCACTTTGAATTTATTTCTATCCTTGTTACTTAGTTGAGTTTCTTGTAGGCAGCATACAGTTGGATTTTCTTTTTTAATCCATTCTGCTACTCTGTGTCTTTTTATTGGTGAGTTTAATCCATTTACATTTAGTGTAATTATTGACACTTGTGAGTTCCCTATTGCCATTTTATAGATTGCTTTCTGTTAGTTTTTTGTCTTGTTTGATTCTTCTCTTTCATCTTTCTATCTTTTGTTTTTACTTGGTTGTATTCTATACATCTTTCCTCTGTTGCTATCTTTTTTAAATCATGTGATTCTGTGGTGGTTTTTTCAATAGTGGTTACCTTTAAGTAATGAAAAAAGTTCCTATCCTGTTCATTGTAGTGCACTATTTTGTGAGTACTTTTGTACTCCATTGTCCTTTGCTACTGTTAAACTCCATCCTCCCATCCCCCTTTCTTTTTGTTGTTGTCACAGTTTAAATTTGGTTTTATTGTGTTTTTCTTGGAGCTTTTACTTGTGGCTTTGTTTTTTTTTTGTTCTTTGTATCTGATTGGAGAACCCTTTTTAGTAATTCCTGGAGTGGGGGTTTTCTGATAATAAATTTCCTCATCTTTTCTGTATCAGTGAATGTTTTTATTTCTCCTTCATATTTGAAGGATAGCTTTCATGGGTATAGTATTTGTGGCTGAAAGTTCCTCTCTTTCAGGACTTTAAATATTGGGGTCCACTCTCTTCTAGCTTGTAGAGTTTCTGCTGAGAAATCTGATGATAATCTTATGGGCCTTCCTTTATATGTTGTATTCTTCTTTTTTCTGGCTGCCTTGAGAATTTTTTCTTTGCCGTTGGTTTGTGCCAATTTTATTATGATGTGCCTTGGAGTAGGTTTGTTGGGGTTATGAAAACTCGGAGTTCTGTTTGCTTTTTGAATTTGAGACTTTAGTTCTTTCCACAGGCTTATGAAGTTCTCATCTATTATTTGTTTGAGTATGTTCTCCATTCCATTTTCTCTCTCTTTTCCCTCTGATATACCTATTATTCTTATGTTATTCTTTTTGATGGATTCATATAATTCCTGTAGGGCTATCTCATTTTTTTTAATTTTTGACTCTCTTTCTTCTTCTCTCTGTTTTTCCTCAAGTTACTTGTCTTCTATTTCACTAATCCTACCTTCTATCTGACCTGTTCTATTAGCTAAGCTTGTTACCTCATTTTTCAGCTCATGTATTGAATTTTTCATCTCTGTTTGATTTGTTTTTATAGTTTCAATTTCCATGGAAATATATTCTTTGTGTTTATTGAATTGTTTTCTGAGCTCCCTAAATTGCTTTTCTGTTTTTTCTGGTATATCTCTGTGCATTTTAGGATTTCTATTTTAAATTCTCTGTTGTTTAACTCCCAGGTTTCAAATATATTAAATTTTTTCTCCATAGATTTTTCCTCATCTATCTGTGTTACCTCTCTTTCTTTTGTATCCATGATATTCAATTTTCTCTTCCTTAATGGCATCTGAGGGTGGTTCTGTTGATAGTATGAATGAGATTTAATAAAGAATAAAAAGTTAAGAAAATAAAAACAAAAAAAATCAAGAGTTTGTTTTTAAAAAAATAATTAAATATAGAAAAATAAAATAAAACAAAAATTTTTTTTTAAAAAAGGAAATCACTCCCCCTCTTCTTTTTTTCTCTCATCTCCTCTCCCCTCTGTCTTGAGAAAATTTTGTGGTGAACTCTGAGTTATATTGTACTAAATAGAACAAACAATGCCTGTACTAGAGTGCCTGAATTGAAGAGAAGTAATAAAGGGGCAAAAAAAAAAAAAAAAAAAAAAAAAAAAAAAAAAAAAAAAAAAAAACAGAAAAAAGGGGGTGTGGACTCACAAAAAGCAAATAAGAAAAAATTTTGGTTCAAGAATAAAATGATTTGCGTTTAGGTGTTGGTTGACTAAGAGTTATGATGACAGGAATAAGAAGGAGACAGGGAAATGGGGGGACAAATTAAGAAATTACTATTGTATTTACTGTAACAATAACTAGATAAAATTGAGAGCCAGGGATGGGAGCACTGCTAGTGAGTTAAAAGGTGAAGTAAAACCCCCTCAAAATCCACAAACATAAGTTTGAGTCCCAGATAAAATAATTTGTTCATTATTGAGGTTTGAATGAGAGGAGACGTAAAGGAGAAAGGAAGAAACTAATATAGAGGGAGAATAGAAAGAGAGAGAGAGAGAGAGAGAGAGAGAGAGAGAGAAGAGGGTACCACTAAAAGAAGAAAAAAGGAAAAAAAAGGAGAGAGAGAGAGAGTTAAGGGTTTTGGAGTGTAACCCTCATAGAGAGAAAGGAAGAGGAAAGAAAAGATAATGGGAGATGTAACACTTATGGGTAGTGTAGTTCAAGGAGAGGAGAGAGTAAGACCGGCAGAGAGTTAAACGACCAAATTGGAGGAGGAAAAAAAGAAAAAAAATCAAGAATGAAGATAAGAGAAAGAAACGAACAGATATAATAAAATGGGATAGGTTATAAAGTCTGCAGATTATTCTTGATTTTGAGAGGTTATCTTCTTGCTTTTTCTTTTCTCTCCCTCTTCCTGGTCAGTGACTCTGTACCCTGGGTTCTGCCCCTTTGGCATGCTCAGGTAGAGGTTTGCAGTTGATAAGTCTCTATGGCGATGTCATGTACTGTGCTTCAGTCTCGTTGGCAGTTGAGGCTCATTAGCATTTATACACACTGACAGTGAGAGAGTCCGTGTTCCTGGAGCCTTTCTCCTAGTCTTTCCTTCCTCAATTAGTAGCCTGATAATCCAGCTATGGGGTTGCTGCTGCCTCTGCCTGGATAGTAAGACGCTCAAAGAGCAGGAAAATCTCCACTCTATTCCCACTCAGCACAGGGATCTGGGTGAGGCTCAGTCGGTCAGAGCTGCTAGCATAATGAGACGGGGCTTCCACCCACTCAAAGACCTCTGGCTCTGCCGCTCTGTGAAATAACAACGGCGCGCACAGCCGAGGCACTTAAAGGAATCTCTCGCCCATTATCAGCGTGCACAGACCAGGATATCAGGCCGACAGTCTCCTACTCTGCGTAAAACCCCCACCTGCACGGAAAAGTTTTATACCTGATATCTGGAATTGCTGAAATTCCGAGACTTAAGTCTCAACTCTGCCTTCTGAGAAACTGATATACTGAACCTCACCACAGTAAAACATAACTGAGACCAAAGATTTTGCACTACCAAATTCCGTGCTTGTTACAACTTATGATTAATTTATTCATGTATATATTTTTCTTTCTGTCTACCCCATGATAGTGTAGTATTCATAAAGACAGAAAGTAAGTCTGTCTCATTCACTATAGGCAACCAGTGTCGAGCACAGTGCCTGGCACATAAGAGAAATACAATAAGTGTTTCCTGAATGAATGAATAAATAGTCATTTGCATACATAAACTGATATCCACAAATGACAGACACTGTGGACACAGAGAGATAAGCTCATGTGCAATGCACATTTATGCACACAGATGTACACATATCCAATGTACCTGAGTATATATACATAGAGAAATATAATAGGTACACAAAGAATATGAAAAGAAAATGTCCTAATATTAACAGTAGATATATCTGTATAAAAATTTGTTTTTGTTGTTTTTGAGATCATTTTTCCTGCATTTCTGCAGTAAGAATACATTTTTCATAATACAATGCAATTAAAATTCAACATACTTGTCAAATCAAAGCACATCCTATTTTACAATACACAAAGTAGTTTTATATAAAAGTCGTTAAAAAGACAGAAGTTAAAAGAGTAGAATGGGAAGTCATTGAGTGCAGGAACATGAGTTCCTAGCACCGTGCCTGGTATATTATTGGAACTTTCAAAGGCTTTATGAAAGCATGGTTGGAAGGAAAGAAGAAAAACAAGATGAACCGAGAGATTTTCAGAAAACAAACCACTAAGGATACACAAAATCTTTACAGAAATGGCAAGTTAGAATCAACGTTTATAGACAATCCACTCTACCAAACTTTTCCTTTGGACCTGTACTGAGGCGTGATTCCCAAGATGCACACGAGGTGGCAGCAGAGAAGCACATGTAAAAGAGAACATTATTGTATATGCTATGGAGCAAGTTCCAGCAAACTTCAGAGGATTGAAATGATACCAAGTATATCTCTTGCTTTCACTACAGTTAACATTGAAAAAAGTAGCAAGCAGTAACTAGAAATGCCTTATATTGACAAGTTATAAAAGTTTTTCTTAGATAGCCTTGGATTCAACATTGATAGATAATGCACAACACCCAACTGCTGTATATTTTTATGTGAACTGCTCTGAGCTGTTATTACCAAGGTGCACACGAGGTGGCAGCAGAGAAGTGCACTTGGAAAACATTTAGCACAGATAATCCTTATGTTTTTTCAAGCAAGTTTCAACTACCTCTAACCTTAGAAATGATATCAAGCATGTTTCTTGTTGTCATTACACTTAATATAGTAAACAGTAATAGAAATTAACTAAAAATCCCTTTTTTTTAAGGTAAGGAAATTCACTCTTAAGTACACCCTCCCTCAAAAGCACAATTCAAGTTACAACATATCTTAAACTTAATGGAAATAAACACTACATAAGGAACCGTATGGAAAATGTAATGATGAATATATTTTACGTCAAGGAAAACTTAATATACACAGCCTTTCCACCCATACTAAGAACCAGGATACTAAATGAAATCCAGAGAAAGTAAAAGAAAAAATGTTCACAGCCTAAGCAGGTGATCAGACAGTGGTTAGAGCATTTGACTGGAATGCGGAGGACCCAGGTTTGAGATCCCAAGAGTGCCAGCTTGAGCGTGGGCTCATGTGGTTTGAGCAAAGCTTACCAGCTTGATCCCAAGGTCGCTGGGTCCAGCAAGTGGTCACTCGATCAGCTGCAGCCCTCTGGTCAAGGCACATATGAGACAGGAGTCAATGAAAACATAAGGTGTCACAACGAAAATCCAATGACTGATCTTTGACCTGGCACATAATAAAAAACTCTTCATTTCTGTCTGTCTGTCCCTATCTATCCCGGTCTCTGTCTCTCTCCCTGACTCTGTAAAAGAAAAAAAGAAAAAAAAATGTTCACGGAGACATTTGGAGGGTGTATATCATATTTCCCCATGGATAAAACTCATCTTCTTTGAAAAATGTGGGGTTAGAAAACTGGGTGCATCTTATACAGTCGTTGTAGTAATTTTTTACTTGCATTTCCCATTTATTCGCATTTGTTATAATTTTCTCCAAATTTGTGCCTTAAAATTAAGGTGTGTCTTATACAGGGAGGCTTCTTATACATGGGAAAATATGGTACTTTACAACCTTACAATTTATTTCTTCTTGGGGTGAGATTTTGAGAAACATAATTCATTCTTCTATGCAATTTGAGATGCAAAAACAACAAGAATAAAGCCATTGTCATTTTTTTATTTATTAATTAATGTTAGAGGCAGGATAAAGGGGGAAAAAACAGACAGATAGTCAGAAACATCTATCTGTTTCTGTATGTGCCTTGACCCAGGACCAAAGCTAAGACATTAGCGTGTGGGTGTGATGCTATAACAACTGAGCTCTCTGTTGAAAGCAAGCCATTGTATTTTGAAGAAAAAATTTACTAGAGAAAACCAGAGGTAATTAAAAAATAAAATAATAATCTAGACTGCTGTGGTGACAACACCACAAGACTATTCTTTGCTCTTGAAATTCAGGGGCATAAACACTATTTTTATTTGTTTAGCACAAAGCGACTCCTTTCCTAACATGCACTTTCACTTGTGCCATGGCAGCAGTCCAGACTGAGAGACCTCCTAAGTTTTGGACATCAGAATTTATCTGAGCATTGGTCACCACGTACAAGCTAGGTTCTTTTGCTCACTGAACACCTCCCAGGGTCTTTGTTTCATAACTTCTATATTTTCTCAGTTTTATACCTGAGAACACTCATTGCTGAAAAGCCCAGACTTATGTCTCAGCTCTGCCTTCTGAGAAATTGATATACTAAACCTCGCCACAATAAATCATAACTGGGACCGAAGATATTGCAATACCAAATTCAGAGCTTGTTACAACTTACGATTATTATATTTATGTATATTTTTTTCTTTATGTCTACCCCATGACAATGTAGTATACATAAAGACAGAAAGTGAGTCTGTCTCATTCACTAATGGCAACCAGTGTCGTGCACAGTGCCTGGCAAATAATAGAAATACAATAAGTGTTTCCTGATTGAATGAATAAATAGTCATTTGCATATGTACACATATATCCATATATGAAAGACACTCTGGACACAGAGAGATATGCTCATGTGCAATGCACATCTATGCACACAGATCTACACAAGCCCAATGTACCTGAGTACATATACATAGAAAAATATAATAGGTACACAAAGTATATTGAAAGAAAATGTCGCAATGTTAACAGTAAATATATCTGTATGAAAATTTGTTGATTTTGAGATCATTTTCTTTTGCACTACTTCAATTAGAATATATTTTTAATGAAAAAAAGTTAAAATTCAAAGTACTTGTCAAATCAAAGCACATTCGATTTTACACTAAATGAAATAGAATTAAATAAAAGAATTTCAAAATACAGAAGTAAAAAAAAAATGGGATGTCTACTCAGTGCAGGGAAATGAGTTCCTAGCACAGTGCCTGGTATATGATTGGCACCTGCAAAGGCTTTATGAAAGAATGGCTGGAAAGAAAGAAGAACAAAAAGAGGAACTGATAGATTTTCAGAAAACAAATGACCAAGCATATACAAAATCTTTACAGAAACGGCAAATTGGAATCAAGGTTTATAGACAATCCACTCTACCAAACTTTTCCTTTGGACCTGTACTGAGGCGTGATTCCCAAGATGCACATGAGGTGGCAGCAGAGAAGCACATGTAACAGAGACCATTATTGTTTGCGCTATGTAGTAAGTTCCAGCAAACTTCAGAGGATTGAAATGATACCAAGTATATCTCTTGCTTTCACTACAGTTAACATTGAAAGAATTAGCAAGCAGTAACTAGAAATGCCTTATATTGACAAGTTATACAAGTTTCTTTTAGATAGCATTGGATTGAAATTGATAGATAATGCACAACACCTAACAGCTGTATATTTTTATGTAAACTGCTCTGAGCTTTTATTCCTAAGGTGCACACGAGGTGGCAGCGGAGAAACGAACCTGGAAAACATTTACCACAGAAAAACCTTAGAAATGATATCAAGCATATTTCTTGTTGTCATTACACTTAATATATTTAGTAAACAGTAATAAAAATTAACTAAAAATATCTTTTATTAAGGTAAAAAAATTTACTCCTAAATTAACCCCCCTTCAAAACTCACAATTAAAGTTACAAAATACTTTAAAATTAATGGAAATAAAGACTACATAAGAAAATCTATGAAAAAATCTAGTGATGAATACATTTTAGAGGAAAAAAACCTTAAAATACAAAGCCTTTCCACCCATGCTAAGAACCAGGATACTAAATAAAATCCAGAGAAAGTAAAAGAAAAAAAATATTTTTAGACTGACAAGGCAGTGGCGCAGTGGGTAGAGCATTTGACTGGAATGTGCAGTACACTGATTTGAGATGCCAAGCTTGCCAGATTGAGCGTGGCCTCATCTTGTTTTCACAAAGCTCAACAGCTTGAGCCCAAGGTTGCTGGCTCGAGCAAGGGGTCACTCAGTCAGCTGTATGCTCCTGGTCAAAGCACATATGAGAGACCAGTCAATGAACAACTAAGGTGTCCCAATAAAAAACTGAGGATTGATCTGTGACCTGGCACATAATAAAAATTTCTCTCCATTCTTGTCTGTCTCTCCCTATCTATCCCTCTCTCTGACTCTCTCTATGTCTCTGTAAACAAGAAAAAACAAACAAACAAAGAAATGTTCACAGAGACATTTGGAGGTTCTATCCATATTTTTCTATGTATAAAACTCATCTTTTTTTTATATATATAATTTTATTTTTTTAATGGGGTGACATCAATAAATCAGGATACATATATTCAAAGATAACAAGTCCAGGTTATCTTGTCGTTCAATTATGTTGCATACCCACCACCCAAAGTCAGATTGTCCTCTGTCACCTTCTATCTTGTTTTCTTTGTGCCCCTCCCCACCCCCTATCCCTCTCCCATTCCCCCCTCCCCCCCCGTAACCACCACACTCTTATAAATGTCTCTTAGTTTCACTATTATGTCCCACCTACGTATGGAATAATACAGTTCCTGGTTTTTTCTGATTTACTTATTTCGCTTCGTATCATGTTATCAAGATCCCACCATTTTGCTGTAAATGTTCCGATGTCATCATTTCTTATGTCTGAGTAGTATTCCATAGTGTATATGTGCCACATCTTCTTTATCCAGTCATCTATTGATGGGCTTTTTGGTTGTTTCCATGTCCTGGCCACTGTGAACAATGCTGCTATAAACATGGGGCTGCATGTGTCTTTACGTATCAATGTTTCTGAGTTTTTGGGATATATACCCAGTAGAGGGATTGCTGGGTCATAAGGTAGTTCTATTTTCAGTTTTTTGAGGAACCACCATACTTTCTTCCATAATGGTTGTACTACTTTACATTCCCACCAACAGTGTATGAGGGTTCCTTTTTCTCCACAGCCTCTCCAACATTTGCTGTTACCTGACTTGCTAATAACAGCTAATCGAACAGGTGTGAGGTGGTATCTCATTGCCGTTTTGATTTGCATTTCTCTAATAGCTAAAGAAGATGAGCATCTTTTCATATATCTGTTGGCCATTTGTATTTCTTCCTGGGAGAAGTGTCTATTCATATCCTCTTCCCATTTTTTTATTGGATTGTTTGTTTGTTTGTTGTTGAGTTTTATGAGTTCTTTGTATATTTTGGATATTAGGCCCTTATCTGAGCTGTCATTTGAAAAAATCATTTCCCATTTAGTTGGCTTTCTGTTTATTTTGTTATCAGTTTCTCTTGCTGAGCAAAAACTTCTTAGTCTGATGTAGTCCCATTCATTAATTTTGCCTTCACTTCTCTTGCCATTGGAGTCAAATTCATAAAATGCTCTTTAAAACCCAGGTCCCTGAGTTGAGTACCTATGTCTTCTTCTATGTACTTAATTGTTTCAGGTCTTATAAAACTCATCTTTTTTAAAAATGTGGGCTTTGAAACTGGGTGCATCTTATACAGTGGTTGTTGTATTTTTACTTGAATTTCCTGTTTCTTTGCATTGTTATCATTTTCTCAAATTTTGTGCCCCCAAATTAAGGTGCTTCTTATACAGGGAGGCTACTTATACAGGGGGAAATATGGTACTTTACAACCTTACCACTTATATTCCTCTTGGGGTGAGATTTTGAAAAACATAATTCATTCCTCTAAGAATTTAAGCTGCAAAAACAACAAGAAAAAGGCATTGTCATTTTTATTTTATTTAGTTATTAATGTTAAGGGCAGGAAGAGGAGGGAAAACAGACAGACAGATAGTCAGAAACAACAATGTGTTTGTATGTGACTAGACCCAGGACCAAACCTATGACAGTAGTGTATGGGTGTGATGCTCTAACTACTGAGCTCTCTGGTGATAGCGAGCCATCGTCTTTATGAGGAAAAATTACTAGAGAATCCTGAGGTAATTAAAAAGTAAAACAATAATCTTGTCTGCTGTGGTGACAACACTGGAAGACTTTTCTTTGCTCGACTGTCATGGGTATAAACAATATTTCTGATTGTTTAACATGATGTGACCCCTTTCCTAACATGCACTTTTTTCTTGTACTGTTGCTGCAGTCCAGACTGAGAGACCTCCTAAGCTTTGGATATCAGAATTTATCTGAGCCTGGGTCACCACTTACAAGCTAGGTTCTTTTGGTCACAGAACACCTCCCAGCTTCTTTGTTTCAGCACTTGAAAATTTTCTCAGTTTTATAGCTGAGAACACACATTGCTGAAGAACTAAGACTTATGTCTGAGCTCTGCCTTTCGAGAAACTGATATACTAACATTGCCACGATCAATGAAAACTGGAAACAAGACATTGCACTACCATATCCAGTGCTTGTCACAACTTATAATTATTTTTTCTTCCTCTGTCTACAGCATGACAGTGTATTATTCATAAAGACAGAAAGTGTGTCTGTCTCTTTCACTAGGCAACCAGTGTCGAGCACAGTGCCTGGCACATAATAGAAATACAATAAGTGTTTAATGAGTGAAAGAATAAATAGTAATTTGCATACATACACAGATATCCACAAATGATAGACACTGTGTACAAAGAGAGATATGCTCATGTGCATTGCACATCTATGCACACAGATATATGCACACCCAATGTACTTTAGTATGTATAGATAGAGAAATATAATTGGTACACTAAGAATATGGAATGGTAATGTCATAATATTAATAGAAATTATCTCTGTATAAAAAATGTTGGTTTGTTTTCTTATCAATTTTTCTTGCACTTCTGCAATAAGAATACTATTTTTATAATTAATAAGCAGTTAAATTGAACATACTTGTAAAATCAAAGCATAGACTATTTTACAATTCATTAAGAAAATTTAAATAAAGGAGTTCAAAAGACAGAAGTAAAAATAATAGAATGGGAAAACATTGAGTGCAGCAACTACTCTTGTAGTTCCTAGCACAGTGCCTGGTATATGATGGAAACATTCAAAGGCTTTATGAAAGCATTGCTGTAAGGAAAGAAGAAAAACAAGATGAACCAATAGATTCCCAGAAATCAAATCACTAAGAATACACAAAAACTTTACAGAAACGGCAAATTGGAATCAACATTTATAGACAATCCTCTCTACCATTCCTTTCCTTTGGATCGGTACTAAGGCGTGATTCCCAAAAAGCACACGAGGTGGCAGCAGAGAAGCACATGTAACAGAGACCGTTATTGTATGTGCTATGCAGCAAGTTTCAGCAAACTTCAGAGGACTGAAATGATATCAAGTATGTCTATTGCTTTCACTAGAGTTAACGTTGAAACAAGTAGCAAACAGTAACTAGAAATTCCTTATATTTACAAGTTATAAAAGTATCTTCTAAATATTCTTGGTTTCAACATTCATAGATAACGCACAGCACCCAGCATTTGTATTTTTCCAGAACTGCTCAGAGATGTTATTCCCAAGGTGCACACGAGGTGGCAGCAGAGCAGCGCACTTGGAAAACATTTCCCACAGACAATCCTGTATATTCTTTCAAGCAAGTTTCAACTACCTCAAACCTTTGAAATGATATAAAGCATGTTTCTTGTTGTCATTACACTTACTCTAGAAATCAGTAATAAAAACTATCTAAAAAAATGCCTTTTTTTTTAGTTAAGAAATTCATTTCTAAATAACTCCCGCTCAAAATCAAAATTCAAGTTACAAAATACTTTAAACTTAATGGAAATAAAAACTACATAAGAAAACCTATGGAAAAATGTTGTGATGAATATATTTTAATGGAAAAAAACCTTAAAATACACAGCCTTTCCACCCATATGATGAAACAGGACACTAAACAAAATCCAGAGAAATTAAAAAAAATTTTTTTTCACAGCCTGAGCAGTAGGTGGCAGAGTGGATAGAGCATTTGACTGGAATGCGGAAGACCCAGGTTTGAGATTTCAAGGTTGCCAGCTTGAGCGTGTTCTTATCTGGTTTGAGCAAAGCTCACCAGCTTTAGCTCAATGGGCTCACTGACTCGAGCAAGGGGTCTCTTGGTCAGCGGTTGTTCCCTGGTCAAGGCACAATGAGAGAGCAGTCAATGAACAACTAAGGTGTCACAACAAAAAACTGATGATTGATTTGTGACCTAGCACATAATAAAAAAACAAAACTCTTTACATTCCTGTCTGTGTGTCCCTATCTATCCCTATCTCTGACTCTCTCCCTGTCTCGGTAAAAAAAAAAAAAAAAAAAAAAAATATATATATATATATATATATATATATATATATATATATATATATATATATATATATATATATATATATATATAAATGGTTCATAGAAACATTTCAGGAGTGTATACCCTATTTCCCCTCATTTAAGACTCATCTTTTTTGAAATATTTGGGGTTTGAAAACGGGGTGCGACTTATATAGTGGTTGTAGTATATTTTACTTGCATTTCCTATTTCTTTGCATTTGTTATCATCTTCTGAAATTTTGTGCCCAAAAATGAAGTTGTGACTTCTACAGTGTGGCATATTATGCATGGGGAATAATGGAACTTTACAAACTTACAACCTATTTTCTCTTGTGGTGAGATTTTGAAAAACATAATTCAATCCTCTATGCAATTTAAGCTGCAAAAACAACAAAAAGAGCCATTGTAATTTTTTCTTTTATTTAATTATTAATGTTAGAGAGAGGAAGTGGGGGAAAAAGACAGACAGATAGTCAGAAACATCAATCTGTTTCTGTATGTGCCTTGAACCAGGACCAAACCTATGACATTACTGTATGGGTGTGATGCTCTAACTACTGAGCTCTCTGGTTTAAGCAAGCCATTGTCTCTTGGGGGACAAAATTACTAGAGAAAACCTGAGGCAATTAAAAAATAAAATAATAATCTAGTCTGCAGTGGTGACAACACCAGAAGACTTTTTTATGCTCTTGACAGGGGCATAAACAGTATTTCTGATTGTTTAGCACGAATTGACACCTTTCCTAACATGCACTTTTTCTTGTGCCGTGGCAGCAGTCCAGACTGAGAAACCTCCTAAGCTTTGGTTTTTAGAATTTATCTGAGCCTGGGCCAGCACTTACAAGTTAGGTTCTTTTGGTCACAGAACACCTCCCAGGGTCTTTGTTTCTTCACTTGTAAATTTTCTCAGTTTTATAGCTGAGATCACGCATTGCTGAAGAACCGAGACCTATGTCTCAACTCTGCCTTCTGAGAAACTGGTATACTTAACCTTGCCACGATCAATCACAACTGGGACCAAAGGTATTGCACTACCAAATCCACTGTTTCTCACAACTTATGATTTTTTTATGTATCTTTTTTCTTCCTCTGTCTACTCCATGACAGTGTAATATCCATAAAGACAGAAAGTGAGTCTGTTGCTTTCACTATAGGCAAACAGTGTCGAGAACAGTGCCTGGAATATAATAAAAATACAATAAGTTTTTACTGAAAGAGTGAATAAATAGTCATTTGCATACATACACATATATCCACAAATGACAGACACTATTGAAAAAGAGAGGTATGCTCATGTGCAATGCACATTTATGCACACACTGGGTACATGCATCCAATGTACCTGTGTACATATACATGGAGAAATATAATTGATACCCAAAGAATATAGAAAGAAAATGGCATAAAGATAACAGTTGATATCTATGTATAAAATTTGTTGTTTTGTTTTTCTTATCATTTTTTTGCACTTCTGCTATAAGAATACCGTTTTTATAATAAAAAAGCTGTTAAAATTCAATATACTTGTCAAATCAAAGCACATCCTATTTTACAATACATTAAGTAGATTTAAATAAAAGAAGTTCCAAAGACAGATGTAAAAATGGTATAATGGGAAGTGACTGAGTGCAGGGACATGAGTTCTTAGCAGTGCCTGGTATATGATGGGCACTTTCAAAGGCTTTATGAAAGCATGGCTGGAAGGAAAAAAGAAAAACAAGATGAAACTATACATTCTCTGAAAACATATCACTAAGGATACACAATAACTTCACAAACCGGCTAATTGTAATCAATGGTTATAAATAATCTTATCTACCAAAACTTTCCTCTGGAACTATATTGAAGCGTCATTCCCAAGATGCAAAGGAGGTGGCAGCAGAGAAGCACATGTAACAGAGACCATTATTGTATGTGCTATGGAGCAAGTTCCAGCAAACGTAAGAGGATTGAAATGATATCAAGTATATCTCTTGCTTACACTACAGTTAACGTTGAAACAGGTAGCAAACAGTAACTAGAACTCCCTTATATTTTCAAGTTAAAAAAGTATCTTCTAGATAGCCTTAGATTCAACATTGATAGAAAACGCACAACACCCAACTGCTTCATTTTTCCAGGTGAACTGCTCTGAGCTCTTATTCCCAAGGTGCACACAAGGTGGCAGCAGAGAAGCGCACTTGGAAAACATTTACCACACACATTCCTGTATGTTCATTCAAGCAAGTTTCAACTACCTCAAACCTTTGAAATCATATAAAGCATGTTTCTTGTTGTCATTATACTTACTCTAGTAATCATTCATAGCAACTAACTAAAAAACCCTTTCTTTTTAAGTTAAGAAATTCACTCCTGAGATGACGTCACAGTGATGGCGCGGTAGGAAGCGATACCGAAAATCTCCCCATAAACTCAACAAGTTCTTCAACCAGAAACAGAAAAACCTATCCTTGGAGTCTTCAGATGCTTCACAACACACCAGAAGGTAGGATTGGGCGAAAGATTGGCTAAATATATGGTCAAACCCCGGGGGAAATAAGGAGTAAGAAATGCTCCGCCTTCCTCTCTAATCCAAACAGGATGGCTTTCACTGAGAACTGAGAATATAGAAACTAAGGCGGGCATAGGGAGTAAATAGGTCCAGACTGCAGTACAAACAGCCAAACCAGGCTGTGGCACGGAGATCCAAGCCATGGAAAAAAACAGGGCAATTCAAGCTAACACGCGCGCCAAACCCAGACAAAGAAAGACAAGTGGGACAGCCATTTTCCACATCTCCTGGCTGGCGTGCACGTGGTTACTGGGCAAGAGATTCCCACGAACACTTCAGGGGTGGGCGCAGCCCGTGCTAACCCACAGAGAAGCAGAGTCAGAGGCCTCTGTGAGGGCAAAAAGCAGCATCTCCTAGGAGCCCCAGCGCCCTGAGGGGACCAGGCACGGGGAGGGAGCTGGAGCCAACTCCAAAGGCGAAACTTTTCTGTGAGGGAGGAGGGATTTCTCCGTCCCGCCTGAGACTCAGAATCGGGTCAGCGCCCACGCACGGAGAGTGTGCAGGAGATTCCTCCGAACTCCTCAGGGGTGGGCGCCCGTGTTTTCCCTCAGAGGAGCAGCGTCAGAGGCCAGTAAGCGGGCCAGGAGCGGAAGCCCCAGCGCCTTGGGAAAGCCACACGGGGACAGAGCGAAAGCCAATTCCAACCCAGTAACTTTTCTGTGTGGGAGGAGGGCTTTCTCGGAGTGAAAGACGTCCCAGCTGAGACTCAGAATCGGGTCAACGCCCACGCACGGAGAGTGTGCAGGAGATTACTCCAAACTCCTCAGGGGTGGGCGCCCATGTTTTCCCTCAGAGGAGCAGAATCAGAGGTCTGCGAGCGGGCCAGGAGCGGAAGCCCCAGCGCCCTGGGAAAGCCGCACGGGGACAGAGCGAAAGCCAATTCCAAACCAGTAACTTTTCTGTGTGGGAGGAGGGCTTTCTCAGAGTGAAAGACGTCCCGTCTGAGACTCAGAATCAGGGTCAGCGCCCACGCACGGAGAGTGTGCAGGAGATTCCTCCGAACTCCTCAGGGGTGGGCGCCCGTGTTTTCCCTCAGAGGAGCAGAGTCAGAGGTCTGTGAGTGGGCCAGGAACGGAATCTCAGGCAGCCCTAGCCCCCTGGGAAAGCCGCACGGGGATAGAGCGAAAGCCAATTCCAAAGCTCGATCTTTTCTGTGTGGGTAGGGATTTCACTCGAAGTATGACCTGTCTGGTCTGACATCCTGGTGGGTGCGCACGGAGAGTGGGCAAGAGATTCCACCGAATGCCTCAGGAGTGGGCACTCGAGTTATCCCACAGAGGGGCAGAACCAGAGGTCTTTGAGTGGAAGGAAGCCACGCCTGATTATGCTAGCAGCTCTGACTGACTGAGCCTTACTCAGAGCCCTGTGCTGAGTGGGAATAGAGTGGGGAGTTGCCCGCTCTTTGAGACTCTTGCTATCCAGGCAGAGGCAGCAGCAACCCCATAGCTGGATTACCAGGCTTCTAATTGTGGAAGGAAAAGACTAGAAGAGAGGCTCCAGGAACACTCTCACAGTGAGAGATCCTCTCACTGTTGGAGCCTATAAACACTAATAAGCCTCGACTGCAAACGAGACTGAAGACCAATACATGACATCACCATAGAGAATTACCAACTGCAAACCTCTTCCAGAGCGTGCCACAGGGGCAGAACCCGGGGTACAAAGTCACCGACCAGAAAGACAGAAAAGAAAAAGCAAGACGACAACCTCTCAAAATCAAGAATAATCTGCAGACTTTATAACCTATCCCATTTTATTATATTTGTTCGTCTGTGTCTCTTTTCTTTATACTTGATTTCTTTTTTTTATTCCAATTTGGTCATTTAATTCTCTTTCAGTCTTACTCTCGCCTCTCTTTGAACTACACTACCCATAAGTGTTACATCTCCCATTATCTTTTCTTTCCTCCTCCTTCCTCTCTATGAGGGTTGCAATCCAAAACCCCTAACTCTCTCTCTTTCTCTCTCCTCCTTTTTCTTTTTTCTTCTTTAAGTGGTTACATCTTTTCTCTCTCTCTCTCTCTCTTTTCTCCCTCTATATTAGCCTCTTCCTCTCTCCTTTACATCTTCTCTCATTCAAACCTCAATAACGAACAAATTATCTTATCTGGGACTCAAACTTAAGTTTGTGACATTTTGGATGGTTTTTACTTCACCTTTTTAACACATTAGAAGTGCTCCCATCCCTGGCTCTCCATTTTATCTAGTTCTTGTTCCACTAAATACAATAGTAATTTTTTAATTTTCCACCCCTTTTTCCTGTTTCCCTCTTATTCCTCTCATCATAACTCTGAGTCAGCCAACACCTAAAAGCAAAGCATTTTATTCTTGACCCAAATTTTTTCCTAATTTGCTTTTTGTGGGTCTATACTGCTCCCCCCCTTTTTTATATATAAATATTTTTTTCTTTTCTTTTCTTTTTTTTCTTTTTTGTCTTTTTCCTTTACCCCTATATTACTTCTCCCCAATTCAGGCCCTCCGCCACAGGTATTGTGTGTTCTATCTAGTACAATATAATTCACAGTTCATCACAAAATTTTCTCAAAAAAGAGCTGAGAGGAGAGGAGAGGAAAAAAAGGAGGGGAAGGAATTATTCCTTTTTTTTCCTCAAATTTTTATCTTATTTTATTTTTCTTTATTTAATGATTAATTTAAAAAAAATCACGCAATTTTTTACTTTTATTTTTATTTTTTTATCCTTTTATTCCTTTTAAAATCTCATTAATACTATCAAGAAAACCACCCTCAGATGCCATTAAAGAAGAGAAAATCGATTATCATGGATACAAAAGAAAGAGAGGTAACACAGAGAGATGAGGAAAAATCTATGGAGAAAAAATTTAAGATATTGGAAACCTTGGAGTTAAACGACAGATAATTTAAAATAGAAATCCTAAAAATACTCAGAGATATACAAGAAAACACAGAAAGGCAATTTAGGGAGCTCAGAAAACAACTCGATGAACACAAAGAGTATATCTCCAAGGAAATTGAAACTATAAAAACAAATCAATCAGAGATGAAAAACTCAATTCATGAGCTGAAAAATGAGGTAACAAGCTTAGCTAATAGAACAGGCCAGATAGAAGAGAGGATTAGCGAAATAGAAGACAAGCAACTTGAGGCTCAACAAAGAGAAGAAGAAAGAGATTTAAAAATTAAAAAAAATGAGATAGCCCTACAGGAATTATCTGACTCCATCAAAAAGAATAACATAAGAATAATAGGTATATCAGAAGGAGAAGAGAGAGAAAATGGAATGGAGAACATACTCAAACAAATAATAGATGAGAACTTCCCAAGCCTGTGGAAAGAACTAAAACCTCAAATTCTAGAAGCAAACAGAACTCCAAGTTTTCTTAACCCCAACAAACCTACTTCAAGGCACATCATAATAAAATTGGCACAAACCAACTGCAAAGAAAAAATTCTCAAGGCAGCCAGGGAAAAGAAGAATACAACATATAAAGGAAGGCCCATTAGATTATCATCAGATTTCTCAACAGAAACTCTACAAGCTAGAAGAGAGTGGACCCCAATATTTAAAGTCTTGAAAGAGAGGAACTTTCAGCCACGAATACTATACCCATCAAAGTTATCCTTCAAATATGAAGGAGAAATAAAAATATTCACAGATATAGAAAAGATGAGAGAATTTATCACCAGAAAACCCCCACTCCAGGAAATACTAAAGGGGGTTCTCCAATCAGATACAAAGAATAAAAAAACAACAACAACAAAGCCACAAGTAAAAGCTCCAAGAAGAACATAACAAAACCAACTTTAAACTGTGACAACAATAAGAAAGGGGGGAGAGGATGAAGATTAACAGTAGCAAAGGGCGATGGAGCGCAAAAGTACTCACAAAATAGTGCACTACAATGAACAGGGTAGGAACCCTTTTCAGTACTTAATGGTAACCATCATTGAAAAAACCACCACAGAAGCACATGATTTAAAAAAGATAGCAACAGAGGAAAGATGTATGGAACACAACCAAATAAAAACAAAAGATAAAAAAATGAAAGAGAAGAATCAAACAAGGCACAAAACTAACAGAAAGCAATCTATAAAATGGCAATGAGGAACTCACAAGTGTCAATAATTACACTAAATGTAAACGGATTAAACTCACCAATAAAAAGGCACAGAGTAGCCGAATGGATCAAAAAAGAAAATCCAACTGTATGCTGCCTACAAGAAACTCATCTAAGTAACAAGGATAAAAACAAATTCAAAGTGAAAGGCTGGAAAACAATACTCCAAGCAAATAACATCCACAAAAAAGCAGGCATAGCAATACTCATATCTGATAAAGCTGACTACAAGACAGCAAAAGTACTCAGAGACAAAAATGGCCATTTCATAATGGCTAAGGGGACACTGAATCAAGAAGACATAACAATTCTTAATATATATGCACCAAACCAAGGAGCACCAAAATATATAAGACAGCTACTTATTGACCTTAAAACAAAAACTGACAAAAATACAATCATACTTGGAGACCTCAATACACCGCTGACGGCTCTAGATCGGTCATCCAAACAGAGAATCAACAAAGACATAGTGGCCTTAAACAAAACACTAGAGCACCTGGATATGATAGACATCTACAGGACATTTCATCCCAAAGTGACTGAGTATACATTTTTCTCCAGTGTACATGGATCATTCTCAAGAATTGACCATATGTTGGGCCACAAAAACAACATCAGCAAATTCAGAAAAATTGAAGTTTTACCAAGCATATTTTCTGATCATAAAGCCTTGAAACTAGAATTCAACAGCAAAAAAGAGGGAAAAAATCCCACAAAAATGTGGAAACTAAACAACATACTTTTAAAGAATGAATGGGTCAAAGAAGAAATTAGTGCAGAGATCAAAAGATATATGCAGACAAATGAAAATGATAATACGACATATCAGAATCTATGGGATGCAGCAAAAGGAGTGATAAGAGGGAAGTTCATATCACTTCAGGCATATATGAACAAACAAGAGAGAGCCCAAGTAAACCACTTAACTTCACACCTTAAGGAACTAGAAAATGAAGAACAAAGACAACCCAAAACCAGCCGAAGAAAAGAGATAATAAAAATCAGAGCAGAAATAAATGAAATAGAGAACAGGAAAACTATTGAAAAAATTAATAGAACAAGGAGCTGGTTCTTTGAAAAAATCAACAAAATTGACAAACCCTTGGCAAGACTTACCAAGGAAAAAAGAGAAAGAACTCATATAAACAAAATCCAAAATAAAAGAGGAGAAATCACCACAGACATCGTAGATATACAAAGAATTATTGTAGAATACTATGAAAAACTTTATGCCACCAAATTCAACAACCTAGAAGAAATGGATAAATTCCTAGAACAATACAACCTTCCTAGACTGAGTCATGAAGAAGCAGAAAGCCTAAACAGACCTATTAGTAGAGAAGAAATAGAAAAAACCATTAAAAACCTCCCCAAAAATAAAAGTCCAGGCCCAGACGGCTATACCAGCGAATTTTATCAAACCTTCAAAGAAGACTTGGTTCCTATTCTACAGAAAGTCTTCCAAAAAATTGAAGAAGAAGCAATACTTCTAAACACATTTTATGAGCCAAACATAACCCTTATACCAAAACCAGGCAAGGATGACACAAAAAAAGAAAACTACAGACCAATATCTCTAATCAATACAGATGCTAAAATACTAAACAAAATACTAGCAAATCGAATACAACAACATATTAAAAAAATAATACATCATGATCAAGTGGGATTCATCCCAGAATCTCAAGGATGGTTCAACATACGTAAAACGGTCAACATAATACACCATATCAACAAAACAAAGAACAAGAATCACATGATATTATCAATAGATGCAGAAAAGGCTTTTGATAAAATACAACACAATTTTATGTTTAAGACTCTCAACAAAATGGGTATAGAAGGAAAATATCTCAACATGATAAAGGCCATATATGATAAACCATCAGCTAACATCATACTAAATGGCACAAAACTGAAGGCTTTCCCCCTTAAATCAGGAACAAGACAGGGTTGTCCACTCTCTCCACTCTTATTTAATGTGGTACTAGAGGTTCTTGCCACAGCAATCAGACAAGACAAAGAAATAAAAGGCATCCATATGGGAAAAGAAGAAGTAAAGTTATCACTTTTTGCAGATGATATGATCCTATACATCGAAAACCCCAAAGAATCCACAACAATACTTCTAGAAAAAATAAGCCAATACAGTAAGGTCGCAGGATACAAAATCAACATACAGAAGTCAACAGCCTTTCTATATGCCAACAATGAAACATTTGAGAATGAACTCAAAAGAATAATCCCCTTCACGATTGCAACAAAAAAAATAAAATACCTAGGAATAAACATAACAAAGAATGTAAAAGACTTATACAATGAAAACTATAAACCATTGTTAAGGGAAATCGAAAAAGACATTATGAGATGGAAGAATATTCCTTGTTCTTGGTTAGGTAGAATAAATATAATTAATATGGTCATATGACCCAAAGCTATATACAAATTTAATGCAATTCCCATCAAAATTCCAAAGACATTTTTTAAAGAAATGGAGCAAAAAATTATCAGATTTATATGGAACTATAAAAAGCCCCGAATAGCCAAAGCAATCCTAAAGAAAAAGAACGAAGCTAGGGGCATTACAATACCTGACTTCAAACTCTATTATAGGGCCACGACAATCAAAACAGCATGGTATTGGCATAAAAATAGACACTCGGACCAATGGAACAGAATAGAAAGCCCAGAAATAAAATCACATATATATAGTCAAATAATTTTTGACAAAGGGGCCAACAACACACAATGGAGAAAAGAAAGCCTCTTCAACAAATGGTGCTGGGAAAACTGGAAAGCCACATGCAAAAGAATGAAGCTGGACTACAGTTTGTCCCCCTGTACTAAAATTAACTCAAAATGGATCAAAGATCTAAACATAAGACCTGAAACAATAAAGTACATAGAAGAAGACATAGGTACAAAACTCATGGACCTGGGCTTTAAAGAGCATTTTATGAATTTGACTCCACAGGCAAGAGAAGTGAAAGAAAAAATTAATGAATGGGACTACATCAGACTAAGAAGTTTTTGTTCAGCAAGAGAAATTGATAACAAGATAAACAGACAGCCAACTAATTGGGAAATGATATTTTTAAGCACCTGCTCAGATAAGGGCCTAATATCCAAAATATACAAAGAACTCATAAAACTCAACGACAAACAAACAAACAATCCAATAAAAAAATGGGAAGAGGATATGAACAGACACTTCTCCCAGGAAGAAATACAGATGGCCAACAGATATATGAAAAGGTGCTCATCTTCTTTAGTTATTAGAGAAATGCAAATCAAAACTGCAATGAGATACCACCTCACACCTGTTAGATTAGCTATTATTAACAAGACAGGTAATAGCAAATGTTGGAGAGGTTGTGGAGAAAAAGGAACCCTCATCCACTGTTGGTGGGAATGTAAAGTAGTACAACCATTATGGAAGAAAGTATGGTGGTTCCTCAAAAAACTGCAAATAGAACTACCTTATGACCCAGCAATCCCTCTACTGGGTATATACCCCCAAAACTCAGAAACATTGACTTGTAAAGACACATGCAGCCCCATGTTCATTGCAGCATTGTTCACAGTGGCCAGGACATGGAAACAACCAAAAAGCCCATCAATTGATGACTGGATAAAGAAGATGTGGCACATATACACCATGGAATACTACTCAGCCATAAGAAATGATGACATCGGATCATTTATAGCAAAATGGTGGGACCTTGACAACATTATACGGAGTGAAATAAGTAAATCAGAAAAAACCAGGAACTGCATTTTTCCATACATAGATGGGACATAAAAGTGAAACCAAGAGACATTGATAAGAGTGTGGTGGTTACGGGGTGGAGGGAGGAGAGGGAGAGGGAAGGGGGAGGGGGAGGGCACAGAGAGAACTAGATAGAGGGTGACAGGTCAATCTGACTTTGGGTGATGGGTATGCAACATAATTGAACTTTAAGATAACCTGGACATGTTGTCTTTGAATATATGTATCTTGATTTACTGATGTCACCCCATTAAAAATAAATAAAAAAAAAAAAAAAAGAAATTCACTCCTAAATAACCCCCCCTCAAACTCACAATTCAAGTTACAAAATACTTTAAAATTAATGGAAATAAAGACTACATAAGAAAATCTATGGAAAAATGTAGTGATGAATACATTTTAGAGGAAAAAATCCTTAAAATACAAAGCCTTTCCACCCATACTAAGAACCAGGATACTAAATAAAATCCAGAGAATGTAAAAGAAAAAAAATGTTCACAGACTGACAAGGCAGTGGTGCAGTGGGTAGAGCATTTAACTGGAATGCGCAGTACCCAGATTTGAGATCCCAAGTTTGCCAGCTTGAGCATGGGCTCATCTTCTTTTAGCAAAGCTCAACATCTTGAGCCCAAGGTCGCTGGCTCGAGCAAGGGGTCACTCAGTCAGCTGTAGTCCCCTGGTCAAGGCACATATGAGAGAGCAGTCAATGAACAACTAAGGTGTCCCAACGATAAACTGAGGATTGATCTGTGACCTGGCACATAATAAAAAATTCTCTCCAGGCCCTGGCCAGTTGGCTCAGTGGTAGATTGTCAGCCTGGCATGCAGAAGTCCTGGGTTTGATTCCTGGCCAAGGCACACAGGAGAATTGCCCATCTGCTTCTCCACCCCTCTCCCTCTCCTTCCTCTCTGTCTCTCTCTTCCCCTCCTGCAGCCAAGGCTCCATTGGAGCAAAGATGGCCTGGGTGCTGGGGATGGCTCTGTGGCCTCTGTCTCAGGTGCTAGAGTGGCTCTGGTCACAACATAGCATCGCACAGGATGGGCAGAGCATCGCCCTCTGCGGGGCAGAGTGTCGCCCCCTGGTGGCCGTGCTGGGTGGATCCCAGTAGGGCGAATGCGGGAGTCTGTCTGACTGTCTCTTCCCATTTTCAGCTTCAGAAAAATGCAAAAAAAAAAAAAATTCTCTCCATTCCAGTCTGTCTGTCCCTATTTATCCCTCTCTCTGACTCTCTCTATGTCTCTGTAAAAAAGAAAGAAAAAAGAAAGAAAGAAATGTTCACAGAAATATTTGAAGTTTCTATCCATATTTTCCTATGTATAAAACTCATCATTTTAAAAAATGTGGGGGAGATGACGTCACAGTGATGGCGCGGTAGGAAGCGATACCGAAAATCTCCCCATAAACTCAACAAGTTCTTCAACCAGAAACAGAAAAACCTATCCTTGGAGTCTTCAGATGCTTCACAACACACCCAAAGGTAGGATCGAGCGAAAGATTGGCTAAATATATGGTCAAACCCCGGGGGAAATAAGGAGTAAGAAATGCTCTGCCTTCCTCTCTAATCCAAACAGGATGGCTTTCACTGAGAACTGAGAATATAGAAACTAAGGCGGGCATAGGGAGTGAATAGATCCAGACCGCGGTACAAACAGCCAAACCAGGCTGTGGCACGGAGATCCAAGCCGTGGAAAAACCTGGGCAATTCAAGCTAACACGCGCGCCAAACCCAGACAAAGAAAGACAAGTGGGACAGCCATTTTCCGCATCTCCTGGCTGGCGCGCGCGGGGTTAGTGGGCAAGAGATTCCTACGAACACTTCAGGGGTGGGCGCAGCCCATGCTAACCCACAGAGAAGCAGAGTCAGAGGCCTCTGTGAGGGCAAAAAGCAGCATCTCCTAGGAGCCCCAGCGCCCTGAGGGGACCGGGCATGGGGAGGGAGCTGGAGCCAACTCCAAAGGCGGAACTTTTCTGTGTGGGAGGAGGGCTTTCTCGGAGCGAGAGGCGTCCCGCCTGAGACTCAGAATCTGGTCAGCGCCCACGCACGGAGAGTGTGCAGGAGATTCCTCCGAACTCCTCAGGGGTGGGCGCCCGTGTTTTCCCTCAGAGGAGCAGAGTCAGACGCCTGTGAGCGGGCCAGGAGCGGAAGCCCCAGCACCTTGGGAAAGCCGCACGGGGACATAACAAAAGCCAATTCCAACCCAGTAACTTTTCTGTGTGGGAGGAGGGCTTTCTCGGAGTGAGAGGCGTCCCACCTGAGACTCAGAATCTGGTCAGCGCGCACGCACGGAGAGTGTGCAGGAGATTCCTCCGAACTCCTCAGGGGTGGGCGCCCGTGTTTTCCCTCAGAGGAGCAGAGTCAGAGGCCTGTGAGTGGGCCAGGAGCGGAAGCCCCAGCGCCTTGGGAAAGCCGCACGGGGACAGAGCGAAAGCCAATTCCAACCCAGTAACTTTTCCGTGTGGGCAGAGGGCTTTCTCGGAGTGAGAGGCATCCCGCCTGAGACTCAGAATCTGGTCAGCGCCCACGCACGGAGAGTGTGCAGGAGATTCCACCGAACGCCTCAGGAGTGGGCCCTCGAGTTATCCCACAGAGGGGCAGAGCCAGAGGTCTTTGAGTGGGAGGAAGCCACGCCTGATTATGCTAGCAGCTCTGACTGACTGAGCCTTACTCAGAGCCCTGTGCTGAGTGGGAATAGAGTGGGGAGTTGCCCGCTCTTTGAGACTCTTGCTATCCAGGCAGAGGCAGCAGCAACCCCATAGCTGGATTATCACGCTTCTAATTGTGGAAGGAAAAGACTAGGAGAGAGGCTCCAGGAACACTCTCACAGTGAGAGATCCTCTCACTGTTGGAGCCTATAAACACTAATGAGCCTCGACTGCCAACGAGACTGAAGCCCAATACATGACATCGCCATAGAGAATTATCAACTGCAATCCTCCAGAGCGTGCCACAGGGGCAGAACCCGGGGTACAAAGTCACCGACCAGAAAGATAGAAAAGAAAAAGCAAGACGACAACCTCTCAAAATCAAGAATAATCTGCAGACTTTATAACCTATCCCATTTTATTATATTTGTTCGTCTGTGTCTCTTTTCTTTATACTTGATTTCTTTTTTTATTCCAATTTGGTCATTTAATTCTCTTTCAGTCTTACTCTCGCCTCTCTTTGAACTACACTACCCATAAGTGTTACATCTCCCATTATCTTTTCTTTCCTTCTCCTTTCTCTCTATGAGGGTTGCAATCCAAAACCCATAACTCTCTCTCTTTCTCTCTCCTCCTTTTTCTTTTTTCTTCTTTAAGTGGTTCCATCTTTTCTCTCTCTCTCTCTCTCTCTCTCTCTCTCTCTCTCTTTTCTCCCTCTATATTAGTCTCTTCCTCTCTCCTTTACGTCTTCTCTCATTCAAACCTCAATAACGAACAAATTATCTTATCTGGGACTCAAACTTAAGTTTGTGGAATTTTGGACGGTTTTTTACTTCACCTTTTTAACACATTAGCAGTGCTCCCATCCCTGGTTCTCCATTTTATCTAGTTCTTGTTCCACTAAATACAATAGTAATTTTTTATTTTTCCACCCCTTATTCCTGTTTCCCTCTTATTCCTCTCATCATAACTCTGAGTCAGCCAAAACCTAAAAGCAAATCATTTTATTCTTGACCCAATTTTTTTCCTAATTTGCTTTTTGTGGGTATATACTGCTCCCCCCCTTTTTTATATATAAATATTTTTTTCTTTTATTTTTTTTTCTTTTTTGTCTTTTTCCTTTACCCCTATATTACTTCTCCCCAATTCAGGCCCTCCGCCACAGGTATTGTTTGTTCTATCTAGTACAATAAAATTCACAGATCATCACAAGATTTTCTCAAAAAAGAGGGGAGAGGAGAGGAGAGGAAAAAAGGAGGGAAAAGAATTATTCCTTTTTTTTCCTCAAATTTTTATCTTATTTTATTTTTCTTTATTTAATGATTAATTTTTTTAAAAAAACACGCAATTTTTTATTTTTATTTTTATTTTTATCCTTTTATTCCTTATAAAATCTCATTAATACTATCAAGAAAACCACCCTCAGATGCCATTAAAGAAGAGAAAATCGATTATCATGGATACAAAAGAAAGAGAGGTAACACAGAGAGATGAGGAAAAATCTATGGAGAAAAAATTTAAGATATTGGAAACCTTGGAGTTAAACGACAGATAATTTAAAATAGAAATCCTAAAAATACTCAGAGATATACAAGAAAACACAGAAAGGCAATTTAGGGAGCTCAGAAAACAACTCAATGAACACAAAGAGTATATCTCCAAGGAAATTGAAACTATAAAAACAAATCAATCAGAGATGAAAAACTCAATTCATGAGCTGAAAAATGAGGTAACAAGCTTAGCTAATAGAACAGGCCAGATAGAAGAGAGGATTAGTGAAATAGAAGACAAGCAACTTGAGGCTCAACAAAGAGAAGAAGAAAGAGATTTAAAAATTAAAAAAAATGAGATAGCCCTACAGGAATAATCTGACTCCATCAAAAAGAATAACATAAGAATAATAGGTATATCAGAGGGAGAAGAGAGAGAAAATGGAATGGAGAACATACTCAAACAAATAATAGATGAGAACTTCCCAAGCCTGTGGAAAGAACTAAAACCTCAAATTCTAGAAGCAAACAGAACTCCAAGTTTTCTTAACCCCAACAAACCTACTTCAAGGCACATCATAATAAAATTGGCACAAACCAATTGCAAAGAAAAAATTCTCAAGGCAGCCAGGGAAAAGAAGAATACAACATATAAAGGAAGGCCCATTAGATTATCATCAGATTTCTCAACAGAAACTCTACAAGCTAGAAGAGAGTGGACCCCAATATTTAAAGGCTTGAAAGAGAGGAACTTTCAGCCACGAATACTATACCCATCAAAGCTATCCTTCAAATATGAAGGAGAAATAAAAACATTCACAGATACAGAAAAGATGAGAGAATTTATCACCAGAAAACCCCCACTCCAGGAAATACTAAAGGGGGTTCTCCAATCAGATACAAAGAATAAAAAAAACAACAACAACAAAGCCACAAGTAAAAGCTCCAAGAAGAACATAACAAAACCAACTTTAAACTGTGACAACAATAAGAAAGGGGGGAGAGGATGAAGATTAACAGTAGCAAAGGGCGATGGAGGGCAAAAGTACTCACAAAATAGTGCACTACGATGAACAGGGTAGGAACTCTTTTCAGTACTCAATGGTAACCATCATTGAAAAAACCACCACAGAAGCACATGATTTAAAAAAGATAGCAACAGAGGAAAGATGTATGGAACACAACCAAATAAAAACAAAAGATAAAAAAATGAAAGAGAAGAATCAAACAAGGCACAAAACTAACAGAAAGCAATCTATAAAAAGGCAATGAGGAACTCACAAGTGTCAATAATTACACTAAATGTAAACGGATTAAACTCACCAATAAAAAGGCACAGAGTAGCCGAATGGATCAAAAAAGAAAATCCAACTGTATGCTGCCTACAAGAAACTCATCTAAGTAACAAGGATAAAAACAAATTCAAAGTGAAAGGCTGGAAAACAATACTCCAAGCAAATAACATCCACAAAAAAGCAGGCGTAGCAATACTCATATCTGATGATGCTGACTACAAGACAGCAAAAGTACTCAGAGACAAAAATGGCCATTTCATAATGGCTAAGGGGACACTGAATCAAGAAGACATAACAATTCTTAATATATATGCACCAAACCAAGGGGCACCAAAATATATAAGACAGCTACTTATTGACCTTAAAACAAAAACTGACAAAAATACAATCATACTTGGAGACCTCAATACACAGCTGACAGTTCTAGATCAGTCATCCAAACAGAGAATTAACAAAGATATAGTGGCCTTAAACAAAACACTAGAGCACCTGGACATGATAGACATCTACAGGACATTTCATCTCAAAGTGACTGAATATACATTTTTCTCCAGTGTACATGGATCATTCTCAAGAATTGACCATATGTTGGGCCACAAAAACAACATCAGCAAATTCAGAAAAATCAAAGTTGTACCAAGCATATATTTTTTATCATAAAGCCTTGAAACTAGAATTCAACTGCAAAAAAGACAAAAAAAATCCCACAAAAATGTGAAAACTAAACAACATACTTTTAAAAAATGAATGGGTCAAAGAAGAAATAAGTGCAGAGATCAAAAGATATATACAGACAAATGAAAATGACAATACGACATATCAGAATCTATGGGATGCAGCAAAAGCAGTGATAAGAGGGAAGTTCTTATCACTTCAGGCATATATGAACAAACAAGAGAGAGCCCAAGTAAACCACTTAACTTCACACCTTAAGGAACTAGAAAATGAAGAACAAAGACAACCCAAAACCAGCCGAAGAAAGGAGATAATAAAAATCAGAGCAGAAATAAATGAAATAGAGAACAGAAAAACTATAGAAAAAATTAATAGAACAAGGAGCTGGTTCTTTGAAAAAATCAAAAAAATTGACAAACCCTTGGCAAGACTTACCAAGGAAAAAAGAGAAAGAACTCATATAAACAAAATCCAAAATGAAAGAGGAGAAATCACCACAGACATCGTAGATATACAAAGAATTATTGTAGAATACTATGAAAAACTTTATGCCACTAAATTCAACAACCTAGAAGAAATGGATAAATTCCTAGAACAATACAACCTTCCTAGACTGAGTCATGAAGAAGCAGAAAGCCTAAACAGACCTATTAGTAGAGAAGAAATAGAAAAAACCATTAAAAACCTCCCCAAAAATAAAAGTCCAGGCCCAGACGGCTATACCAGCGAATTTTATCAAACCTTCAAAGAAGACTTGGTTCCTATTCTACAGAAAGTCTTCCAAAAAATTGAAGAAGAAGCAATACTTCTAAACACATTTTATGAGGCAAACATAACCCTTATACCAAAACCAGGCAAGGATGACACAAAAAAAGAAAACTACAGACCAATATCTCTAATCAATACAGATGCTAAAATACTAAACAAAATACTAGCAAATCGAATACAACAACATATTAAAAAAATAATACATCATGATTGAGTGGGATTCATCCCAGAATCTCAAGGATGGTTCAACATACGTAAAACGGTCAACATAATACACCATATCAACAAAACAAAGAACAAGAACCACATGATATTATCAATAGATGTAGAAAAGGCTTTTGATAAAATACAACACAATTTTATGTTTAAGATTCTCAACAAAATGGGTATAGAATGAAAATATCTCAACATGATAAAGGCCATATATGATAAACCATCAGCTAACATCATACTAAATGGCACAAAACTGAAGGCTTTCCCCCTTAAATCAGGAACAAGACAGGGTTGTCCACTCTCTCCACTCTTATTTAATGTGGTACTAGAGGTTCTTGCCACAGCAATCAGACAAGACAAAGAAATAAAAGGCATCCATATCGGAAAAGAAGAAGTAAAGGTATCACTTTTTGCAGATGATATGATCCTATACATCGAAAACCCCAAAGAATCCACAAAAAGACTACTAGAAACAATAAGCCAATACAGTAAGGTCGCAGGATACAAAATTAACATACAGAAGTCAATAGCCTTTCTATATGCCAACAATGAAACATTTGAGAATGAACTCAAAAGAATAATCCCCTTCACGATTGCAACAAAAAAAATAAAACACCTAGGAATAAACATAACAAAGAATGTAAAGGACTTATACAATGAAAACTATAAACCATTGTTAAGGGAAATCGAAAAAGACATTATGAAATGGAAGAATATTCCTTGTTCTTGGTTAGGTAGAATAAATATAATCAAGATGGCCATATTACCCAAAGCTATATACAAATTTAATGCAATTCCCATCAAAATTCCAATGACATTTTTTAAAGAAATGGAGCAAAAAATCATCAGATTTATATGGAACTATAAAAAGCCCCGAATAGCCAAAGCAATCCTAAAGAAAAGGAATGAAGCTGGGGGCATTACAATACCTGACTTCAAATTATATTATAGGGCCACGACAATCAAAACAGCATGGTATTGGCAGAAAAATAGACACTCAAACCAATGGAACAGAATAGAAAGCCCAGAAATAAAATCACATATATATAGTCAAATAATTTTTGATAAAGGGGCCAACAACACACAATGGAGAAAAGAAAGCCTCTTCAACAAATGGTGCTGGGAAAACTGGAAAGCCACATGCAAAAGAATGAAGCTGGACTACAGTTTTTCCCCCTGTACAAAAATTAACTCAAAATGGATCAAAGATCTAAACATAAGACCTGAAACAATAAAGTACATAGAAGAAGACATAGGTACAAAACTCATGGACCTGGGCTTTAAAGAGCATTTTATGAATTTGACTCCACAGGCAAGAGAAGTGAAAGAAAAAATTAATGAATGGGACTACATCAGACTAAGAAGATTTGTTCAGCAAGAGAAATTTATAACAAGATAAACAGACACCCAACTAATTGGGAAATGATATTTTTAAGCACCTGCTCAGATAAGGGCCTAATATCCAAAATATACAAAGAACTCATAAAACTCAATGACAAACAAACAAACAATCCAATATAAAAATGGGAAGAGGATATGAACAGACACTTCTCCCAGGAAGAAATACAGATGGCCAACAGATATATGAAAAGATGCTCATCTTTTTTAGTTATTAGAGAAATGCAAATCAAAACTGCAATGAGATACTACCTCACACCTGTTAGATTAGCTATTATTAACAAGACAGGTAATAGCAAATTTTGGAGAGGTTGTGGAGAAAAAGTAACCCTCATCCACTGTTGGTGGGAATGTAAAGTAGTACAACCATTATGGAAGAAAGTATGGTGGTTCCTCAAAAAACTGAAAATAGAACTACCTTATGACCCAGCAATCCCTCTACTGGGTATATACCCCCAAAACTCAGAAACATTGACTTGTAAAGACACATGCAGCCCCATGTTCATTGCAGCATTGTTCACAGTGGCCAGGACATGGAAACAACCAAAAAGCCCATCAATAGATGACTGGATAAAGAAGATGTGGCACATATACACCATGGAATACTACTCAGCCATAAGAAATGATGACATCGGATCATTTATAGCAAAATGGTGGGACCTTGACAACATTATACAGAGTGAAATAAGTAAATCAGAAAAAAACAATAACTGCATTTTTCCATACATAGATGGGACATAAAAGTGAGACCAAAAGACATTGATAAGAGTGTGGTGGTTACGGGAGGAGGGAGGAGAGGGAGAGGGAAGGGGGAGGGGGAGGGGCACAAAGAGAACTAGATAGAGGGTGACAGGACAATCTGACTTTGGGTGATGGGTATGCAACATAATTGAACTTTAAGATAACCTGGACATGTTATCTTTGAATATATGTATCTTGATTTACTGATGTCACCCCATTAAAAATAAATACATTAAAAAAAAATGTGGGGTTTGAAAATTGGGTGCGTCTTATACAATGGTTGTTGTATTTTTACTTGCATTTCCTGTTTCTTCGCATTTGTTATCATTTTCTAAAATTTTGTGCCCCCAAATTAAGGTGCTTCTTATACAGGAAGGCTACTTATACATGGGGAAATATGGTACTTTACAACCTTTCCACTTATTTCCTCTTGGGGTGAGATTTTGAAAAACATAATTCATTCCTCTAAGAAATTTAAGCTGCAAAAACAACCAAAAACGCCATTGTCATTTTCTTTTATTTAGTTATTTATGTTAGAGGGAGGAAGAGGGGGGAAAACAGACAGACAGATAGTCAGAAACATCAATGTGATTCTGTATGTGCCTAGACCCAGGACCAAACATATGACATTATTGTATGCATGTGATGCTGTATCTACTGATCTCTCTGGTGATAGCAAGCCATTGACTTTATGGGAAAAAATTAGTAGAGAAAACCTGAGGTAATTAAAATAAAACAATAATCTAGTCTGCTGTGGTGAAAACAGCGGAAGACTTTACTTTGCTCTTGACAGTCAGGGGCATAAACAATATTTCTGATTGTTTACCACGATGTGACCCTTTTCCTAACATGCACTTTTTCTTGTGATGTTGCAGCAGTACAGACTGAAAGACATCCTAAGTTTTGGACATCAGTATTTATCTGAGCCTGGGTCACCACTTACAAGCTAGGTTCTTTTGGTCACAGAACACCTCTCAGGGTCTTTGTTTCAACACTTGAGAATTTTCTCAGTTTTATAGCTGAGAACATGCATTGCTGAAGAACTGAGACTTATGTCTGAGCTCTGCCTTTCGAGAAATTGATATACTGTACATCGCCACAATCAATGAAAACTGGAAACAAGACATTGCACTACCATATCTAGTGCTTGTCACAACTTATAATTATTTTAGTTATGTATATTTTTTCTTCCTCTGTCTACAGCATGACAGTGTATTATTCATAAAGACAGAAAGTGAGTCTGTCTCTTTCACTATAGGCAACCAATGTCGAGCACAGTGCCTGGCACATAATAGAAATACAATAAGTGTTTAATGAGTGAAAGAATAAATAGTAATTTGCATACATACACAAGTTCCAAAAATGATAGACACTGTGGACACAGAGAGATATGCTCATGTGCAATGCACATCTATGCACACAGATGTATGCACACCCAATGTACCTTAGTACGTATAGATAGAGAAATATAATAGGTACACTAAGAATATGGAAAGATAATGTCATAATATTAACAGTAATTATCTCTGTATGAAAATTTGTTGTTTTGTTTTCTTATCATTTTTTCTTGCACTTCTGCAATAAGAATAGAGATTTATAATAAAAAAGCCGTTAAATTCAACATACTTGTCAAATCAAAGCACATCCTATTTTACAATATATTAAGAAGATTTAAATAAAAGAGTTCAAAAGACAGAAATAAAAATAGTAAAATGGGAAGACATTGAGTGCAGCAACTGCTCATGTAGTTCCTAGCACAGTGCCTGGTATAAGATGGGATTATTCAAAGGCTTTATGAAAGCATTGCTGGAAGGAAAGAAGAAAAACAAGATGAACCGATAGATTCCCAGAAATCAAATCACTAAGAATAAAAAAAAAAATTTGGGGGAAACGCAAATTGGAATCAACGTTTATAAACAATCCTCTCTACCATTTCTTTTCCTTGGATCTGTACTGAAGCGTGATTCCCAAGATGCACACAAGGTGGCAGCAGAGAAGCACATGTAACAGAGACCATTATTGTATGTGCTATGCAGCAAGTTTCAGCAAACTTCAGAGGATTGAAATGATATCAAGTATGTCTATTGCTTTCACTAGAGTTAACGATGAAACAAGTAGCAAACAGTAACTAGAAATTCCTTATATTTACAAGTTATAAATTATCTTCTAAACAGTCTTGTTTTAAACATTTATAGATAATGCACAGCACACAACTTTTGTATTTTTCCAGGTGAACTGCTCTGAGCTGTTATTCCCAAGGTGCAATTGAGGTGGCAGCAGAGCAGCGCACTTGGAAAACATTTCCCACAGACAATCCTGTATTTTCTTTCAAGCAAGTTTCAACTACCTCAAACCTTTGAAATGATATAAAGCATGTTTCTTGTTGTCATTACACTTACTCTAGAAATCAGTAATAAAAACTATCTAAAAATCCATTCCTTTTTTAAGATATGAAATTCACTCCTAAATAACCTCCGCTCAAAATCAAAATTCAAGTTACAAAATACTTTAAACTTAATGGAAATAAAAAGTACATAAGAAAACCTATGGAAAAATTTGTGATGAATACATTTTATTGGAAAAAACCCTTAAAATACACAGCCTTTCCACCCATAATATGAAACTGGATACTGAACAAAATCAAGAGAATGTAAAAAAAAAAAAAAATTTCACAGCCTGAACAGTCGGTGGCGCAGTGGATAGAGCATTTGACTGGAATGCGGAAAACCTAGGTTTGAGATTTGAAGGTTGCCAGCTTGACCGTGGGCTTATCTTCTTTGAGTAAAGCTCACCAGCTTTAGCCCAATGGGCTCACTGGCTCGAGAAAGGGGTCACTCGGTCAACTGTAGTTCCCTGGTCTAGGCACAATGAGAGAGCAGTCAAAGAACAACTAAGGTTTCACAACAAAAAACTGATGATTGATCTGTGACCTGGCACATAATAAAAAAAAGAACTCTTTACATTCCTGTCTCTGTGTCCCTATCTATCCCTATCTCTGACTCTCTCCTTGTCCTCTAAAAAAAAGAAAAGAAAAGAAAAGAAAGAAAGAAAAGGTTCACAAAGGCATTCGGTGGGTGTATACCATATTTCCCATCATTTAAGACTCATCCTTTTTGAAAAATGTGGGGTTTGAAAACAGGGAGCGTCTTATACAGTTGTTGTAGTATTTTTTTACTTGCATTTCCTGTTTCTTCACATTTGTTATCATTTTCTCAAATTTTGTGCCCAAAAATAAAGGTGCGTCTTCTACAGGGAGGCATATTATGCATGCGGAAATATGGTACTTTACAACCTTATTACATATTTTCACTTGTCGTGAGATTTTGAAAAACATAATTCATTCCTCTATGCAATTTAAGCTGCAAAAACAACAGAAAAATAGCCATTGTCATTTTTTTAATTTAATTATTAATGTTAGAGAGAGGAATTGGGGGAAAAAAGACAGACAGATAGTCAGAAACATCAATCTGTTTCTGTATGTGCCTTGATCCAGGACCAAACCTATGACATTACTGTATGGGTGTGATGCTCTAACTACTGAGCTCTCTAGTGTAAGGAAGCCATTGTATCTTTGGGGACAAAATTACTAGAGAAAATCTGAGGCATTTAAAAAATAAAAAAATAATCTAGTCTGCTGTCTTGACAACACCAGAAGACTTTTCTATACTCTTGACAGTCAGTGGCATAAACAGTATTTCTGATTGTTGAGCACGAATTGACACCTTTCCTAACATGTACTGTTTCTTGTACCTTGGCAGCAGTCCAGACTAAGAAACCTCCTAAGCTTTGGTTTTCAGAATTTATCTGAGCCTGGGTCAGCACTTACAAGTTAGGTTCTTTTGGTCACAGAACACATCCCAGGGTCTTTGTTTCATCACTTGTAAATTTTCTCATTTTTATAGCTGAGATCACGCATTGCTGAAGAACTGAGACATATGTCTCAGCTCTGCCTTCTGAGAAACTGATATGCTTACTTTGCCACGATAAATCACAAGTGGTACCAAAGGTATTGCACTGTCAAATCCAGTGTTTGTCACAACTTATATTTTTTTACGTATATTTTTCCTTCCTCTGTCTACTCCAATACAGTGTAATATCCATAAAGACAGAAAGTGAGTCTGTCGCATTCACTATAGGCAACCAGTGTCTAGCACAGTGCCTGGCATATAATAAAGATAAAAGAAGTTTTTACTGAAAGAGTGAATAAATAGTCATTTGCATATGTACACAGATATCCACAAATGACAGACACTATTGAAACAGAGAGGTATGCTCATGTGCAATGCACATCTATGCACACATTGGGTACATGCACCCAATTTACCTGTGTACATATACATAGAGAATTATAATTGCTACACAAAGAATATGGAAAGAAAATGACATAAAGTTAACAGTTGATATCTATGTATGAAAATTTGTTGTTTTGTTTTTCTTATCATTTTTTTTGCACTACTGCAATAAGAATACCGTTTTTATAATTAAAAAACTGTTAAAATTCTATTTACTTTCATATCAAAGCACATCATATTTTACAATACATTAAATAGATTTAAATAAAAGAAGTTCAAAAGAGAGATGTAAAAATATTAGAATGGGAAGTGACTGAGTGCAGGGACATGAGTTCTTAGCACAGTGCCTGGTATATGATGGGCACTTTCAAAGACTTTATGAAAGCATGGCTGGAAGGAAAGAAGAAAAACAAGATGAAATGATAGATTTCCAGAAAACAAACCACTAAGGATACACAAAACTTCACAGAACCAGCTATTTGGAATCAACGGTTGTAGACAATCTTATCTAACAAAACTTTACTTTGGACCTATACTGAAGCTTGATTCCCCAGATGCAAATGAGGTGGCAGCAGAGAAGCACATGTAACAGAGACCATTATAAAATTTGCTACAGAGCAAGATCCAGGGAACTTCAGAGGACTTAAATGATAACAAGTATGTCTACTGCTTACACTACATTTAACATTGAAACAGGTAGCAAACAGTAACTACAACTCCCTTATATTTACAAGTTATAAAAGTATCTTCTAGATAGCCTTGGATTCAATATTGATAGATAACGCACAACACCCAACTGCTGTATTTTTTCAGGTGAACTGCTCTGACCTCTTATTCCCATGGTGCACATGAGGTGGCAGCAGAGAAGCACACTAGGAAAACATTTACCACAGACATTCCTCTATGTTCATTCAAGCAAGTTTCAACTGCCTCAAACCTTTGAAATTATATAAAGCATGTTTCTTGTTGTCATTATACTTACTCTAGAAATCATTCATAGAAACTAACTAAAAAACCCTTTCTTTTTTAAGTTAAGAAATTCACTCCTAAATAACCTTCCCTCAAACTCACAATTCAAGTTACAAAATACTTTAAAATTAATGAAAATAAAGACTACATAAGAAAATCTATGAAAAAATGTAGTGATGAATACATTTTAGGGAAAAAATCCCTTAAAATACACAGCCTTTCCTCCCATACTAAGAACCAGGATACTAAATAAAATCCAGAGAATGTAAAAGAAAAAAAATGTTCACAGACTGACAAGGCAGTGGAACAGTGGGTAGAGCATTTGATTGGAATGCGCAGTACCCAGATTTGAGATCCCAAGGTCGCCAGCTTGAGCGTGGGCTCATCTTGTTTTAGCAAAAATCAACAGCTTGAGCCCAAGGTTGCTGGCTCGAGCAAGGGGTCACTCGGTCAGCTGTAGCCTTCTGTTCAAGGCACATATGAGAGAGCAGTCAATGAAAAACTAAGGTTTCTCAATGAAAAACTGATGATTGATCTGTGACCTGGCACATAATAAAAAATTCTCTCCATTCCTGTCTGTCTGTCCCTATCTATCCCTCTGTCTGACTCTCTCTATGTCTCTGTAGAAAAGAAAGAAAAAAGAAAGAAAGAAATGTTCACAGAGGCATTTGGAGGTTCTATCCATATTTTCCTATGTATAAAACTAATCATTTTTAAAAATGTGGTGTTTTAAAACTGGGTGTGTACTATACAGTGGTTGTTGTATTTTTACTTGCATTTCCTGTTTCTTCGCATTTGTTATCATTTTCTAAAATTTTGTGCCCCAAAATTAAGGTGCTTCTTATACAGGGAGGCTACTTATACACGGGGAAATATGGTACTTTACAACCTTACCACTTATTTCCTCTTGGGGTGAGATTTTGAAAAACATAATTCATTCTTCTAAGCAATTTTAACTGCAAAAACAACAAAAAAAGCCATTGTCATTTTTCTTTTATTTAGTTCTTAATGTTAGAAAAAAGAAGAGTGGCAAAAAAGACAAACAGATAGTCAGAAACATCAATGTGTTTCTGTATGTGCCTAGACCCAGGACCAAACCTATGACATTAGTGTATGGGTGTGATGCTCTGTATACTGAGCTCTCTGGTGATAGCAAGCCATTTTCTTGAGAAGGAAAATATTACTAGAGAACACCTGAGGTAATAAAAAAGTAAAACAATAATCTAGTTCTGCTGTGTTGACAACACCAGAAGACTTTACTTTGCTCTTGACAGTCAGGGGCATAAACAATATTTCTGATTGTAAACCACGATGTGACCCCTTTCCTCATTTGCACTTTTATCTTGTGCTGTTGCAGCAGTCCAGACTGAGAGACCTCCTAAGCTCTGGACATCAGAATTTATCTGAGCCTGGGTTACTACTTACTAGCTATGTTCTTTTGGTCACATAACACCTCCCAGGGTCTTTGTTTCAGCACTTGAGAATTTTTTCAGTTTTACTTGAGAACACGCATTGCTGAAGTACTGAGACTTATGTCTCAGCTCTGCCTTTTGAGAAACTGATATACTGAACGTCGCCACAATCAATGAAAACTGGGAACAAGATATTGCACTACCATATCCAGTGCTTGTCACAACTTATAATTATTTTATTTATGTATATTTTTTCCTCCTCTGTCTACAGCATGACAGTGTGTTATTCATACAGACAGAAAGTGAGTCTGTCTCTTTCACTATAGGCAACCAGTGTCGAGCACAGTGCCTGGCACATAATAGAAATACAATAAGCATTTAGTGAATGAAAAAATAAATAGTAATTTGCATGCATACACAGGTATCCACAAATGATAGACACTGTGGACACAGAGAGATATGCTCATGTTCAATGAACATCTATGCACACAAATGTATGCACACCCAATGTACCTTAGTACATATAGATAGAGAAATATAATAGGTTCACTAAGAATATGGAAAGATAATGTCATAATATTAACAGTATTTATGTCTGTATGAAAAATTTTTGTTTTGTTTTCTTATCATTTTTTTAGACTTCTGCAATAAGAATACAGTTTTTATAATAAAAAAGTAGTTAAATTCAACATACTTGTCAAATCAAAGCACATCCTATTTTACAATACATTAAGAAGATTTAAATAAAGGAGTTCAAAAGACAGAAGTAAAAATAGTAGAATGGGAAGACATTCAGTGCAGCAACTATTCATGCAGTTCCTAGCACAGTGCCTGGTATATGATGGGGACATTTAAAGGCTTTATGAACACATTGCTGGAAAGAAAAAAAATCATAATGAACCGAAAAATTCCAAGAAACCAAATCACTAAGTATACACAGAAACTTTACAGAAATGGCAAATTAAAATCAACATTTCTAGACATTCAACTCTACCCTTCCTTTTCTTTGGATCTGTACTGAGGCATGATCCCAAGATGCACACGAGGTGGCAGCAGAGAAGCACATGTAACAGCAACCATTATTTTATGTGCTATGAAGCAAGATTCAGCAAACTTCAGAGGATTAAAATGATATCAAGTATTTCTATTGCTTTCACTAGAGTTAACATTGAAACAAGTAGCAAACAATAACTAGAAATTTCTTATATTTACAAGTTATAAAATTATCTTCTAGATAGCCATGTATTCAACATTGATAGATAATGCACAACATCCAACTGCTCTATTTTTCCAGGTGAACTACTCTGAGCTGTTATTCCCAAGATGCACACGAGGTGGCAGCAGAGAAGTGCACTTGGAAAACATTTACCACAGATAATTCTGTATGTCCTTTCAAGCAAATTTCAACAACCTCTAACCTTAGAAACGATATAAAGCATGTTTCTTGTTGTCATTACACATAATATAGTAAACAGTAATAGAAATTAACTAAAAATCCCTTTTTTTGAAGGTAAGAAAATTCACTCCTTAATAACCCCCCCTCCAAATCACAGTTCACGTTACAAAATACCTTAAAATTAATGGAAATAAAAACTACATAAGAAAACCTATGAAAAAATGTAGTGATGAATATATTTAAGGGCAAGAAAACCTTAAAATACAAAGCCTTTCCACCCATACTAAGAACCAGGATACTAAATAAAATCCAGAGAAAGTAGAAGAAAAACAGGTTCACAGCCTGAACAGGCGATGGTGTGGTGGTTAGAGCATTTTCCTGGAACGCTGAGGACCCACTTTTGAGATCCCAAGGCCTCCAGCTTGAGCGTGGGCTCATGTGCTTTGAGCAAAGCTCACCAGCTTGAGTCCAAAGTTGCAGGCTCAAGGAAGCAGTCTCTGGATCAGTTGTACCCCCCAGGTCAAGGCACATATGATACAGGAGTCAATGAACACATAAGGGCCACAACGAAAAACTGATGATTGCTCTGTGACCTGGCACATAATAAAAACTCTCTCCATTTCTTTCTTTCTGTCCTTATCTATCCCTCTTTCTGACTCTCTCCCTGTCTCTGTAAAAAAAAAAAAAAAAAAAAAAAAAAAAAAAAAAAAAAAAAAAAAAAAAAAGAAAAAAAGAAATGTTCACAGAGACATTTGGAGGGTGTATACCATATTTCCCCATGTATAAGACTCATCTTTTTTGAAAAATGTGTGGTTAGAAAACTGGGTGTGTCTTATACAGTGGTTGTAGTATTTTTTACTTGCATTTTCTGTTTATTTGCATTTGTTATAATTTTCTCAAAATTTGTGCGCCAAAATTAAGGTGCATCTTATACCGGGAGGTTTCTTTTACATGGCAAAATATGGTACTTTACAAACTTACCATTTATTTCCTTTTAGGGTGAGATTTTGAAAAACGTAATTCATTTTTCTATTCAATTTAAGCTGCAAACACAACAACAATAAAGACAGTTTCATATTTTCTTTTATTTATTTATTAATGTTAGAGGGAGGATAAAGGTAAAAAAAGACAGACAGTCACAAATATCAATCTGTTTCTGTATGTGCCTTGACCCAGGAACAAACCTATTGCATTAGCATATGGGTGTGATGCTTTAAATACTGAGCACTCTGGTGAGAGCAAGCCATTGTCTTTTTCGAAAAAAAATTTACTGGAGAAACAGGAAGTAATTAAAAAATAAAAGGATAATCTATTCTGCTCTGCTGACAACACCAGAAGACCTTTTTTTGCTCTTGATTGCAGATGCATAAACGCTATTTCAAATTGTTTATCACAAATTTACTGTTTTCTAACATGCACTTTCTCTTGTGTCATGGCAGCAGTCCAGACTGAGAGACCTCCTAAGCTTTGGACATCAGAATTTATCTGAGCATGGGTCACCACATACAAGCTAGGTTCTTTTGCTCACAGAACACCTCCAAGGGTCTTTATATAACAACTTCTATATATTTTCAGTTTTATACCTGAGAACACGCATTGCTTAAAAACCGAGACTTATGTCTCAGCTCTGCCTTCTGAGAAACTGATATACTGAATCTCGCCACAATAAATCATAACTCGGTCCAAAGATATTGCACTACCAAATTCAGTGCTTGTTACAACTTATGATTATTTTATTTATGTATATTTTCTTCTTTCTGTCTACCCCATGATATTGTACTGTTCATAAAAACAGAAAGTGAGTCTGTCTCATTTACTATAGGCAAGCATTGATGAGTATATTGCCTGGCACATAATAGAAATACAATAAGAGTTTCCTGACTGAATGTATAAATAGTCATTTGCATACATACATAGATATCCACAAATGAAAGGCACTGTGGACACAGAGAGAAATGATTATGTGCAATGCACATATATGCACACAGATATACACACACCCAATGTACCTGAGTACATATAAAGAAATATAATATTTACACAAAGTATATGGAAAGAAAATGTCCTAATATTAACAGTAGATATATCTGTATAAAATTTTGTTGTTTTTTTTTAGAACATTTTTTGTTGCACTGCACCCATAAGAATATACTTTTTATAATAAAAAAGCTGTTTAAATTCAACATACTTGTCAAATCAAAGTATATTTTATTTTACTATATACTAAGTAGATTTAAATAAAAATGTTCCAAAGACAGAAGTAAAAATAGTAGAATGGGAAGTCATTGATAGCAGGTACATGAGTTCCTAGCACAGTCCCTGGTATATGATGGGCACTTTCAAAGGCTTTATGAAAGCATGGCTAAAAGGATCAAAGAAAAACAAGATGAACCGAGAGATTTTCAGAAAACAAACCACGAAATATATACAAAATCTATACAGAAATGGCAAATTGGAATCAACGTTTATAGACAATTTTCTCTACCCAAATTTTCCTTTGGACCTGTACTGAGGCGTGATTCCCAAGATGCACACGGGTGGCAGCAGAGAAGCACACGTAACAGAGACCATTATTGTATGTGCTATGTTGCAAGTTCCAGCGAAATTCAGAGGATTGAAAAGATACCATGTATATCTCTTGCTTTAACTACAGTTAATGTTGAAAGAATTAGATAGCAGTAATGAGAAATTCCTTATATTTACAAGTTATAAAAGTTTCTCTTAGATAGCCTTGGATTCAATATTGATAGATAAAGCACAACACCCAACTGCTGTATTTTTCCAGGTGAACTGCTCTGAGCTGTTATTCCCAAAGAGCACACGAGGTGGCAGCAGAGAAGTGAAATTGGAAAACATTTACCACAGAAAGTCATGTATGTACTTTCAAGTACGTTTCAACTACCTCTAACCTTTGAAATGATATAAAGCATGTTTCTAGTTGTCATTACACTTAATGTAGTAAACAGTAATAGAAATGAAAGAATAATCCCTTTTTGTAAGGTAAGAATATTCACTCTTAAATCATCCCCTCCAAAATCAGAATTCACGAATCAAACTACCTTAAAATTAATAGAAATAAAAACTACATAAGAAAACCTATGGAAGAATGTAGTGATGAATATATTTTAGGGAAGATAACCGTACTATACACAGCCTTTCACCTATATGAAGAACCAGGATACTAAATTAAATTCAGAGAAAGTAAAAGAAAAATCGTTCACAGCCTGAGCAGGCTATTGTGCAGTGGTTAGAGCATTTGACTGTAGTGTGCAGGACCCAGGATTGAGATCCCAAGGGCGCCAGCTTGAGCGTGGGCTCATGTGGTTTGAGCAAAGCTCACTAGCTTGAACTCATGGTCGCTGGCTTGAGCAAGAGGTCACTCAATCAGCTGTAGCCCTCTGGTCAAGGCACATATGAGACAGGAGTCAATGAACACATAAGGTGTCACAATGAAAAACTGATGATTTATCTGTGACCTGGCACATAATAAACACTCTCTCCATTTCTGTCTATCAGTCCCTATCTATCCCTCTCTCTTACACTCTCGCTGTCTCTGTAAAAAAAAAGAAAAAAAAAGAAATGTTCAAAGAGACATTTGAAGATTGTATACCATATTTCCCCATGTATAAAACTCATCTCCTTAGAAAAATGTAGGCTTAAAAAACTGGGTGCTTCTTACACAGTGGTTGTAGTAGTTTTACTTGCATTTTCCATTTATTCGCATTTGTTATCATTTTCTCAAACTTTGTGACCCAAAATTAAGTTGCGTCTTATATAGGGAGACTTCTTATACATGTGGAAATATGTTACTTTACAAATTTACCATTTATTTGTTCTTGGAGTTTCATTTTGAAAAACATAATTCATTCTTCTATGCAATTTAAGCTGCGAAAAAAACAACAAAAAAGCCATTGTCATTTTTTTCTTTTATTTACTTATTCATGTTAGAGGCAGGATAAAGTGGGGAAAAGACATACAGATAGTCAGAAACATCAATCTGTTTCTGTATGTGCCTTGACCAAGGACCAAACCTATGACATTAGTGTATGGGTGTAATGCTTTAACTACTGAGCTCTCTGGTGAGAGCAAGCCATTGTCTTTTGGGGAAAAACTTTACTAGAGAAAACCAGAGGTAATTAGAAAATATAGTGATAATCTAGTCTGCTGTGGTGACAACACCAGAAGACTTTTCTTTGCTCTTGAAATTCAGGGGCACAATCACTATTTCTAATTGTTAACACAAAGTGACCCCTTTCCTAACATTCACTTTCTCTTGTGCCGTGGTAGCAGTCCAGACTGAGAAACCCCCTATGCTTTGAACCTCAGAATTTATCTGAGCTTTGGTCAGCACATACAAGCTAGGTTATTTTGCTCACATGTCAACTCCCGTGGTCTGTGTTTTATAAACTTTTATATTTTCTCGTAACTGACCCCAAAGATATTGCACTACCAAGTTCAGTGCTTGTTAAACTTATGATTATTTTATTTATGTATATTTTTTCTTTCTGTCTACCCCATGAGATTGTAGTATGCATAAAGACAGAAAGTGAGTCTCTCTCATTCACTATTGGCAACCAATGTTGCTTCCATTTTTCAGTTGTCTTATTTCTAGGTCTTCTTGGGTTGGTATCAGCTGTTATCTGTAATGCACTTTCAGATTTGGGCAGCTTTGAAGTCTTGATTTGTTTGTTTTCTTAACAGGTGATAGTCTTGTTTACTGATCTCAGCAGGGGGCTTCCTTGAAAATGTATCCAGGAATGTGATTGGTGTAGCCTAAGACTCTGAAGGCCTCTTTAGCCAGGTAATCTCACTGGGGGCAGGGTGTTTTCTCAGCTTCAGGTCTCCATGGAGACCTGAGTTACTGCCCCTCCTCCCCACTTCTTGTTTTCAGCTGTGTCTTGTTGCGCTGATTGGAGCTGGAGAGATGTCCGGAGATCTCTGTTCCGGAAGCACTTCAGCTCTGTTTTGTGAAAGGTTCAGTCCCTCCCCCAGCTACGGCCCCCTCCAGCACTGATGAGTCAGCTTTTTTAGTTCATTTCCTGCATTCCTTAGCCACTCACAGTCTGTCCCTCTCCCTGTCCTTTCCACTTGGGAGATAATCTGGTCCTTTCAACGCACCTCGCTCCCTGGTCGCCAGGCAAGTGGCTGTGAGCAGTAGTTTCTGCACTTTTCCATCGGTGAGATCCTCTCTGGGCTCTCAGCCTCACCCCCCCCCTTTGTTCCAGTAAGAGGAGGAGGTTCAGGAGCTCCCTACCAGGATTGTTATGGTTTCTCCTTTGCTCCTTGGTTTTTGAGAGTTGTTCTTGCAGTTCACAGTTGGTTTTTCATACTGATTTTTCTTAAACTGATTTGTATTCCAGTTTGGTGGTGAAAGCTGGGCGTCTGTGCATCCGCCTACTCCGCTGCCCTCTTTTTCTCTCATTGCAGTATTCTTTACTTGCATTTCCCATTTATTTGCATTTGGTATCATTTTCTCAAAATATGTGTCCCCAAATTAAGGTGCGTGTTATACAGGGAGGCTTCTTATACGTGGGGAAATATGGTACTTTACAAATTTACCATTTATTTCCTCTTGGGGTGAGATTTTGAAAAACATAATTCATTCTTCTATGCAATTTAAGCTGTGAAAACACAACAAAAAAGCCATTTTCATTTTTTTCTTTTATTTACTTATTCATGTTAGAGGCAGGATAAAGAAGGAAAAGACATACAGATAGTCAGAAACATCAATCTGTTTCTGTATGTGCCTTGACTGAGGACCAAACCTATGACATTAGTGTATTGGTGTGATGCTTTCACTACTGAGCTCTCTGGTGAGAGTAAGCCATTGTCTTTAGGGGAAACACTTTACTAGAGAAAACTAGAGGTAGTTAGAAAATAAAATGATAATCTAGTCTGCTGTGGTGGCAACACCAGAAGACTTTCCTTTGCTCTTGAATTTCAGGGGCATAATCACTATTTCTAATTGTTTAGCACAAAGTGACCCCTTTGCTAACATGCACTTTCTCATGTGCCATGGCAGCAGTACAGACTGAGAGTCCCCCTAATCTTTTAACATCAGAATTTATCTGAGCATTGATCAGCACATACAAGCTAGGTTATGTTGCTCACAGATCACCTCCCAGGGTCGTTGTTTTATAACTTTTATATTATCTCACTTTTATACCTGAGAACCCGCCTTGCTGTAAATCTGATACTTATGTCTCAGCTCTGCCTTCTGAATAAATGATATACTGATCCTCGTCACAATAAATCATAACTGACCCCAAAAATATTGCACTACCAAATACAGTGCTTGTTATACTTATGATTATATTATTTATTTATATTCTTTTCTTTCTGTCTACCCCATGAGATTGCAGTATTCATAAAAACAGAAAGTGAGTCTGTCTCATTCACTATAAGCAAGCAAACAATGTCGAGCACAGTGCCCTGCAAATAAAAGAAATGCAATAAGTGTTTCCTAATGAATGAATAGTCATTTGCATACCTACACAGATATCCACAAATGTCAGACACTGTGGACACAGAGAGATATGCTCATGTGCACTGCACATCTATGCACACCAATGTACACACACCCAATGTACCTGAGTATATATACAAAGAGAAATATAATAGGTACGCAAAGAATATGGAAAAAAATGTCCTAATATTAACAGTATATATATCTGCATGAGAATTTGTTGTTGTTGTTTTACAGATCATTTTTCTTGCACTTCTGCAATAAAAATCCATTTTTTATAACAAAAAAGCTGTTAAAATTCAAAATACTTGTCAAATCAAGGAACATTCTATTTTACAATACTTGAAGTAGATTTATATAAAAGAAGTTTAAAAGATAGATGTTAAAAGAGTAGAATGGGAAGTCATTGAGTGCAGGAACATGAGTTCCTAGCACAGTGCCTGGTATATGATGGGATCTTTCAAAGGCTTTATGAAAGCATGGCTGGAAGGAAAGAAGAAAAAAAAGATGAACCGAGAGATTTTCAGAAAACAAACCACTAAGCATACACATAATCTTTACAAAAACGGCAAATTGGAATCAATGTTTATAAACAATGCTCTCTACCAAATTATTCCTTTGGGCCTGTACTGAGGCATGATTTCCAAGATGCACACGGGGTGGCAGCAGAGAAGCACATGTAACAGAAAGCATTATTGTATATTCTATGGAGCAAGTTCCAGCCAACTTCAGAGGATGGAAATGATACCAAGTATATCTCTTGCTTTCCCTACAATTAACATTGAAAGAAGTAGCAAGCAGTAACCAGAAATTCCTTATATTTACAAGTTATAAAAGTTTCCTTTGGATAGCCTTGGATTCAACATTGATAGATAACGCACAACACCCAACTGATGTATTTTTCCAGGTGAACTGATCTCAGGTGTTATTCCCAAGGTGCACAGGAGGAGGCAGCAGGGAAGCACACTTGGAAAACATTTACCACAGATAATCCTGTATGTTCCTTCAGGCAAGTTTGAACTACCTCTAAACTTAGAAATCATATAAAGCATGTTTCTTGTTGTCATTACACTTAATATCATAAAAATATTAGAAATTAACTAAAAATCCCTTTTTTGAAGGTAAAGAAATTCACTACTAAATAACCCCACCCTCCTCAAAATCACAACTCAAGTTGCAAAATACCTTAAAATTAATAGAATTAAAAACTACATAAGGAAACCTATGCAAAAATGTAGTGATGAATATATTTTAGGGTAAGAAAACCTTAAAATACACAGCATTTACACCCATACAGAGCACCAGGATTCTAAATAAAATCCAGAGAAAGTAAAAGAAAAAAATGTTCACAACCTGAGCAGGCAATGGCACAGTGGTTTGAGCATTTGTCTGGAATGCGGAGGACCCAGGTTTGAGATCCCAAGGCAGCCAGCTTGAGCGTGGGCTCATGTGGTTTTAGCAAAGCTCACCAGCTTGAGCCCAAGGTCGCTGGCTCGAGCAAGTGGTCACTCGATCAGTTGTAGCCTTTGGACATATCACATATGAGACAGGAGTCAATGAACAAGTAAGAATTCACAACATAAAACTGATGATTGATCTTTGATCTGGCACATAATAAAAACTTTCTCCATTTCTGTCTGTCTGTCCCTATCTATCCCTCTCTCTGACTCTCTCAATATCTCTGTAAAAAAAAAAAAAAAGAATTGTTCACAGAGACATTTGGAGGGTGTATACCATATTTCCCCATGTATAAGACTCATCATTTTTGAAAAATGTGTGGTTAGAAAACTGGGTGCGTCTTATACAGTGGTTGTAGTATTTTTTACTTGCATTTCCCATTTATTCACATTTGGTATCTTTTTCTCAAAATTTGTGCCCTGAAATTAAGGTGCATCTTATACAGGGAGGCTTCTTATACATGGGAAAATATGGTACTTTACAAACTTACCATTTATTTCTTTTGGGGGTGAGATTTTGAAAAACATAATTCATTATTCTATGCAATTTAAGGTGTGAAAACAACACCAAAAAGCCATTGTCATTTTTTTCTTTTCTTTATTAATTAATGTTAGAGGCAGGATAAAGGGGAAAAAAGACATACAGATAGTCAGAAACATCAATCTGTTTCTGTATGTGCCTTGACCGAGGACCAAACCTATGACATTAGTGTATGGGTGTGATGCTTTAACTACTGAGCTCTCTAGTGAGAGCAAGCCATTGTCTTCTAGGGAAAAAATTTACTAGAGAAAACCATAGGTAATTAAGGAAAAAAATGATAATCTAGTCTGCTGTGGTGACAACACCAGAAGAATTTTTTTGCTCTTGAAATTCAGGGGCATAAACAATATTTCTAATTGTTTAGCACAAGTGATTCCTTTCCTATCATGCACTTTTATCTTGTGCCGTGGCAACAGTCCAGACTGAGAGACCTCCTAAGTTTTGGACATCAGAATTTATCTGAGCATTTTACACCACATACAAGCTAGGGTCTTTTGCTCACTGAACACATTCCAGTGTCTTTGTTTCTTAACTTCTATATTTTCTCACTTTTATACATGAGAACACACATTGCTGAAAAACCGAGACTTTTGTCTCAACTCTGTCTTCTCAGAAACTGATATACTGAACCTCAACACAAAAAATTATAACTGGGACCAAAGATATTGCACTACCAAATTCAGTGCTTGTTACAACTTGAGATTATTATATTTATGTATATATTTTTCTTTTTGTCTACCCCATGACAGTGTAGTATTCATAAAGACAGTAAGTGAGTCTGTCTCATTCACTATAGGCAACCAGTGTCGTGCATAGTGCCTGGCACATAATAGAAATACAATAAGTGTTTTCTGAATGAATGAATAAATATTCATTTGCATACGTACACATATATCAACAAATAACAGACACTGTGGACACAGAGAATTATGCTCATGGGCAATGCACATCTATGCACACAGATGTACACACCCCCCATGTACCTGAGTACATATACATAGAGAAATATAATAGATACACAAAGATAATGGAAAGAAAATGTCCTAATATTAACAGTAGATATATCTGTATGAAAATTTGTCATTGTTTTTTGAGATCATTTTCACTTGCATTTCTGCAATAAGAATACATTTTTATAATAAAAAAGCTGTTAAAATTCAACATACTTGTCAAATCAAAGCACATCCGATTTTACAATAAACTATGTAGATTTAAATAAAAAAAGTTCAAATGACAGAAGTAAAAAGAGTAGAATGGGAAGTCACTGAGTGCAGGGAAAGGATTTTCTAGCACAGTGCCTGGTAAACGATGGGCACTTTCAAAGCTTTATGAAAGCAAGGCTGGAAGGAAAGTAGTAAAAGAAGATGAACCGAGAGATTTTCAGAAAACAAACCACTAAGGATACACAAAAATTTTACAGTAACGGCAAATTGGAATCAACGTTTATAGAGATTGGTCTCTACCAAACTTTTTCTTTGGACCTGTACTGAGGCTGATTCCCAAGATGCACACGATGTGGCAGCAGAGACCCACATGTAACAGAGACCATTATTGTATGTGCTATGGAACATGTTCCAGCAAACTTCAGAAGATTGAGATAATACCAAATGTATCTCTTGCTTTACTACAGTTAACATTTGAAGAAATAGCAAGCAGTAACTAGAAATGCCTTATATTTACAAGTTATAAAAGTTTCTTTTAGTTAGCCTGGGATTCAAAATTGATAGATAACGCAAAACACCCAACTGCTGTATTCTTCCAGGTGAACTGCTCTGAGCTGTTCTTTCCAAGGTGCACATGAGGTGTCAGCAGAGAAGTGCACTTGGAAAACATTTATCACATATAAATCTGTATGTCTTTTCAAGATAGTTTCAACCACCTCTAACCTTAGAAATGATATAAAGCATGTTCCTTGTTGTCATTACACTTAATATAGTAAACAGTAATAGAAATTAACTAAAATCCCCTTTTTTAAGGTAAGGAAATTTACTTTTAAATAACCTTCCTTCAAAATCACAATTCAAGTTACAAAATAACTTAAAATTAATGGAAATAAAATCTACATAAGTAAACCTATGGAAAAATGTAGTGATGAATATATCTTAGGGCAAGAAAACCTTAAAATACACAGCCTTTCCACCCATATTAATTTTCTAGGATACTAAATAAAATACAGAGAAAGTAAAAGAAAAAAATGTTCACAGCTTGAGCAGGTGATTTTGCAGTGGTTAGAGCATTTGACTGGAATGCAGAGGACACAGGTTTGAGATCCCAAGGGCGCCAGCTTGAGCGTGGGCTCATGTGGTTTGAGAAAAGCTCACTAGTTTGAGCCCAAGGTTGCTGGCTCGAGGAAGCGGTCACTTGATCAGCTGTAGCACCCTGGTCAAGGCACATATGAGATAGGAGTCAATAAACACGTAAGGTGTCACAACAAAAAACAAAAGATTGTTCTGTGACTTGGCACATAATAAAAAACTCTCTCCATTTCTGTCTGTCCCTATCTATCTCTCTCTCTGACTCTCTCCGTCTCTGTAAAAAAAAGGAAGAAAAGAACTGTTCACAGAGACATTTGGAGGGTGTAAGCCATATTTCCCCATGTATAAGACTCATGTTTTTTGTAAAATGTGGTGTTAGAAAACTGGGTGTGTCTTATACAGTGGTTGTAGTATTTTTACTTGCATTTTTTGTTTATTCGCATTTGTTATCATTTTCTCAAACTATGTGCCCCAAAATTAAGGTGCGTCTTATACAGGGAGGCTTCTTATACCTGGGGAAATATGATACTTTACAACCTTACCATTTATTTCCTCTTTGGGTGAGATTTTGAAAAACATAATTCATTCTTCTATGCAATTTAAGCTGCAAAAACAACAACAAAAAAGCCATTGTCATTTTTTCTTTTATTTATTTATTAATGTTGAGGCAGGATAAAGGGAGAAAAGACAGACAGATAGTCATAAACATCAATCTGTTTCTGTATGTGCCTTGACTGAGGACCAAACCTATGACATTAGCGTATGGGTGTGATGCTCTAAATACTGAGCTCTCTGGTGAGAGCAAGCCATTGTCTTCTGGGGAAAAAATTTACTAGAGAAAACCAGAAGTAATTAAAAAATAAAATGATAATCTAGTCTGCTGTGGTGACAACACCAGAAGACTTTTCCTTGGTCTTGAAATTCAGGGGCATAAACACTATTTCCAATTGTTTAGCACAAAGTGACCCCTTTCCTAACATGCACTTTCTCTTGTGTCATGGCAGCAGTCAAGACTGAGAGACCTCCTATGTATTGAACATCAGAATTTATCTGAGCATTGGTCACCATATACAAGCTAGGTTCTTTTTCTCACAGAACACCTCCCAGCGTCTTTGTTTCATAACTTCTACATTTTCTCAGTTTTATACCTGAGAACATGCATTGCTGAAAAACAGAGACTTATGTCTCAACTATGCCTTCTGAGGAACTGATATACTGAACCTCACCACAGTAAATCATAACTGACACCAAAGATATTGCACTACCAAATTCAGTGCTTGTTAAACTTACAATTATTTTATTTATGTATATATTTTTTCTGTCTACCCCATGACAGAGTATTATTCATAAAGACAGAAAGTGAGTCTCTCTCATTCACTATAGGCAACCAGTGTCGAGCAGAGTGCTTGGCACATAATAGAAATACAATAAGTGTTTCCTGAATGAATGAATAAATAGTTATTTGCATATATACACAAATATCCACAAATGTCAGACACTGTGGACACAGAGAGATATGCTCATGTGCAATGCACATTTATGCATAGAGATGTACACACACCCAATGTACCTGAGTACATATAGCTAGAAGAAAATAATAGGTACACAAAGAACATGCCAAAAAAAAGTCCTAATATTAACAGTGGATATCTCTGTATAAAAATTTGTTGTTTTGTTTTGCTTATCATTTTTTCTTGCACTTCTGCAATAAGAATACAGTTTTTATATTAAAACAGCTGGTAAAATTTAACACACTTCTCAAATCAAATACATCTTTTTTTACAATACATTAAGTAGATTTAAATAAAAAAAGTTCAAAGGGCAGAAGTATAAATAATAGAATGGAAACTTATTGAGTGCAGGACATGTGTTCCTAGCACAGTGCCTGGTATATGATGGACACTTTCAAAGGCTTTATGAAAGCATGGCTGGAAGGAAAGAAGAAAAACAAGATGAACCGAGAGATTTTCAGAAAATAAACCACTAAGGATACACAAAAAACTGTATAGAAATGAAGAATTGGAATCAACGTTAAAAGACAATCCTCTCTACCAAACTTTTTTTGACCTGTACTGGGGTGTGATTCCCAAGATGCACACTTGGTGGCCACAGAGAAGCACATATAACAGAGACCATTATTGTATGTGGTTCAGAGCAAGTTTCAGCAAACTCAGCGGATTGAAATGATATCAAATATGTCTCTTGCTTTCACTACAGTTAACATTGAAACAATTAGGAAAAGGTAACTAGATATTTCTTATATTTACGAGTTATAGAAATATCTTCTAAATAGCCTTGGATTCAACATTGATAAATAACGCACAACATCCAACTGCTGTATTTTTCCAGGTGAACTGCGCTGAGTTTTTATTCCCAAGGTGCACACGTGGTGGCAGCAGAGAAGCGCACTTGGAAAATATTTACCAGAGACAATCCTGTATGTTCTTTCAAGCAAGTTTCTACTACCTCAAACATTTTAAATGATATAAAGCATGTTTCTTGTTTCATTAAACTTAATCTAGTAATCAGTAGTAGAAACTAATTAAAAAACCATTCCTTTTTTAAGTTAAGAAATTCACTCCTAAATAACCCCTTCTCAAAATCACAATTCAAGTTACAAAATTCTTTAAAATTAATGGAAATAAAAACTACATAAGAAAACCTATGGAAAAATGTAGTGCTAAATATATTTTAGTGGAAAAAAAAACCTTAAAATACACTCTAGTTAGAGCATCACACGCATACACTAATGTCATAGGAGAGAGAGATAGATAGGGACACACAGACAGAAATGGAGAGAGTTTTTTTTATTATGTGCCAAGTTACAGATCAATCATCAGTTTTTCGTTGTGACACCTTAGTTTTTCGTTTAGTGCTTCCTCATATGTGCCTTGACCAGGGGGCTACAGCTCACCGAGTGACCGCTATCACGAGCCAGCCCCCTTGGGATCACACTGATGAGCTTTGCTGAAACCAGAAGAGCCACGCTCAAGCTGGCGACCTTGGGATCTCAAACCTGGGTCCTCCACATTCCAGTCAAATATTCTATCCACTGCTCCACCGCCTGTTCAAGCTTGGAACATTTTTTTGTTTTACTTTCTCTGAATTTTATTTAGTATCCTGGTTCTTAGTATGGGTGGAAGGGCTGTGTATTTTATGGTTTTTTCCCCTAAAATGTATTCATCACTATATTTTTCCATAAGTTTTCTTATGTAGATTTTATTTCCATTGATTTTAAAGTATTTTTTAACTTTAATTGTGATTTTGAGGGGGGCGTTATTTAGGAGTGAAATTCTTAACTTAAAAAAGGAAGAACCGTTTAGAACTTGTAAATATAAGGAACTTGTAGTTAATGTTTGCTACTTGTTTCAACGTTAACTGTAGTGAGAGCAAGAGATATACTTGATATCATTTCAATCCTCTGAAGTTTGCTGGAACTTGCTCCATAGCACATACAATAATGGTCTCTGTTATATATGCTTATCTGCTGCCACCTCATGGGCATCTTGAAAATCACGCCTCAGTACAAGTCCAAAGGAAAGTTTTGGTAGAGAGGATTGTTTACAAACGTTGATTTCAATTTGCCGTTTTTGTAAAGTTTTTGTGTATCCTTAGTGGTTTGTTTTCTGGGAATCTCTCGGTTCATCTTGTTTTTCTTCTTTCCTTTCAGCCATACTTTCATAAATCCTTTGAAAGTGCCCATCATATACCAGGCACTGTGCTAGGAACTGCACTCAATGACTTCCCATTCTACTATTTTTACTTCTGTCTTTTAAATTTTCATTATTTAAATCTTTTTAATGTATTGTAAAATATGATGTGCTTTGATTTGACAAGTTATAGAGACTTAACAGCTATTTATTATAAAAACAGTTTTCTTATTGCAGAAGTGCAATAAAAAAAAGATAAGAAAAACAAAACAAAAAATTTTCATACAGGCCCTGGCCGGTTGGCTCAGTGATAGAGCATCGGCCTGGCGTGCAGAAGTCCCGGGTTTGATTCCCGGCCAGGGCACACAGGAGAAGCACCCATCTGCTTCTCCACCCCTCCCCCTCTCCTTCCTCTCTGTCTCTCTCTTTCCCTCCCGCAGCCGAGGCTCCACTGGAGCAAAGATGGCCCGGGCGCTGGGGATGGCTCCTTGGCCTCTGCCCCAGGCACTAGAGTGGCTCTGGTCATGACAGAGCGATGCTCCGGAGGGGCAGAGCATCGCCCCCTGGTGGGCAGAGCATCGCCCCCTAGTGGGCGTGCCGGGTGGATCCCGGTTGGGCGCATGCAGGAGTCTGAATGTCTATCCCCGTTTCCAGCTTCAGAAAAATAAAAATAAATAAATAAATAAATTTTCATACAGAGATACCTACTGTTAATATTAGGACATTTTATTTCCATATTCTTGGTGCATCTATTATATTTCTCTATCTATATGTACTCAGGTACATTGGGTGTGTGTATATCTGTGTGCATAGATGTGCATTGCACATGAGCATATCTCTCTGTGTCCACAGTGTCTGTTATTTGTGTATATATGTGTATGTATGCAAATGACTATTCATTCATTCAGTAAACACTTATTGTATTTCTATTATGTGCCAGGCAATGTGCTCAACACTGGTTGCCTATAGTGAATGAGACAAACTCACTTTCTGTCCTTATGAATACTACACTGTTATGGAGTAGACAGAGGAAGTAAAAATACACATAAATAAAATAATTATAAGTTGTGACAAGCACTGGATTTTGTAGTGCAATGTATTTGGTCCCAGTTTTGATTGATCGTGGCGAGAATCAGTATGTCTGTTTCTCGGAAGGCAGAGCTAAGATATAAGTCTGGTTTCTTCAGCAATGAGTGTTCTGAGCTATAAAACTGAGAAAATTTACAAGTGATGAAAGAAAGACCCTGGGAGCTGTTATGTGACGAAAAGAACCTAGCTTGTAAGTGGTGACCCTGGCTCAGATAAATTTTCATGTTCAATGATTAGGAGGTCTCTCAGTATGGACTGCTGCCAAGACACAGGAAAAAGTGCATGTTTGGAAAGGTGTCACTTCGTGATAAATAATTAGAAATAGTGTTTATGCACCTGACTGTCAAGAGCAAAGAAAATTCTTCTGGTGTTGTAACCACAGCAGACTAGATTATTATTTTATTTTTTAATTATCTCAGGTTTCCTCTAGTAATATTTTTCCCCAAGAGACAATGTCTTGCTCTCATCAGAGAGCTCAGTATTTAGAGCATCACACCCATACACTAATGTTATATGTTTGGTCCTGGGTCAAAGCACATACAGAAACAGATCGATGTTTCTGACTATCTGTCTGTCTATTTCTCCTCTTCACCCTCTAACAATAATTAAATAAAAGAAAAATAACAATGGTTTTTTTGTTGGTGTTTTTGCAGCTTAAATTGCATAGAGGAATGAATTATATTTTTCAAAATCTCACCCCAAGATAAAATAAGTGGTAAGGCTCTAAAGTACCATATTTTCCTATGTATAAAATGCCTCCCTGTATAAGACGCACTTTAATTTTGGGGTACAAAATTGGGGAAATGATAACAAATATGAATAAACAGTAAATGCAAGTAAAAAATACTACAACCACTGTATAAGTCGCACTCAGTTTTCAAACCTCACATTTATCAAAATAGATGAGTCTTATACATGGGAAAATATGGTATACATTCTCCAAATGTCTCTGCAAACATTTCTATTTTTTTACAGAGACAGGGAAAGAGTAAGAGAGAGGGATAGATAGGGACAGACAAACAGGACTAAAGAGAGTTTTTTATTATGTGCCAGGTCACAGAGAAATCATCCGTTTTTTGTTGTGACACCTTAGTTGTTCATTGACTGCTCTCTTATATGTGCCTTTACCAGGAGTCTAGAGCTTACTGAGTGACCCCTTGCTCGAGCCAGCAACCTTGTGCTCAAGCTGGTGAGCTTTGCTCAAACTAGAAAAGCCCACGCTGAGGCTGGCGACCTTGTGATCTCAAATATGGGTCCTCCGCATTCCAGTCAAATGCTCTATCACTGTGCCACTGCCTGTTCAAGCTGTTAATATTTTTTTCTTTTACTTTCTCTGGAGTTTATTTAGTGTCCTCGTTCTTAGTATGGGTGGAAAAGCTGTGTATTTTTAAGTTTTTTTCTTTAAAATGTATTTATCACTACATTTTTCTATAGGTTTTCTTATGTAGATTTTATTTCCATTACTATGAAAGTATTTTGTAACTTGAATTGTGATTTTGAAGGGGGGTTTTAGGAGTGAATTTCTAAACTTAGAAAATGATGGGGTTTTTTAGTTAGTTTTTATTATTGATTACTAGATTAAGTGTAATGGCAACAAGAAACATGCTTTATATTTTTTCAGAGGTTTGAGGTAGTTAAAAATTATTTGAATGAACATACAGGATTGTAAGTGGTAAATGTTTTCCAAGTGCGCTTCTCTGTTGCCACCTCGTGTGCACCTTGGGAATAACAACTCAGAGCAGCTCACATGGAAAAATACAGTGCGTTATCTATTAATGTTGAATCCAATGCTATCTAGAAGATACTTTTATACCTTGTAAATAGAAGAAATTTCTAGTTACTGTTTGCTACTTGTTACAACGTTAACTGTAGTAAAAGCAAGAGACATACTTGATATCATTTCAATCATCTGAAGTTTGCTGGTAAAAGAGATATGAAGAAATTACATAGAATTTGGCACAGAGATGAGGAGAGATGGAAACTACAAAGAAAGTTAAAAAACTGAGTGAGAAACTTCAGTATATATCAAATAGAAATTCTAGAAATTTATTTAAAAAATGAGGCAAAAATTCTCTTTAAAGAAATAATGGCCAAAGTTTTTACAAATGAAGAAATAAGACTTCAAATTATAATCCAAGTCCTAAACAGAATAATTCAAAATAAATCCACACCTAAGCAAAACAAAAATGGAGCAAAAACTTGTACTAGCATATAACTGCTAGTATTAAAATAAAATCAAGACTAACAGCAGTACTGGTTAGTAAAAACACCAAAATAAATAGCAGGCAATATTCAAGATGGTGGCAAAGTAGATGGATGTTACACTCACCTCCTGCCAGGAGTTAAAACTAAATTTAATAACAATAATTATGAATAACCAACTTTAGACTAAATGAAGAGTAATCTTATAACCACCTAAGAAACAAAGGTCACAGTCCCACACCCAGACACCATCCCAGAATTCCAGAGACAGAAAGAGAAGTCTCCATAACTATTGGTGTAAAAAATTCAGAGGGATTGAGGCTGAGGTTGAGGATTGAGGCTGAGGAAAACAGAGGGCTGCTGGTGTTTCAGGCAGTTTTCTTAAAGTGTATGCAAACCCCACACACATACTTAAACTGACACCCTCTGAGTTCAATCACTGGGGCAGCGGAAAGAAAGGCAAAAGAGACAAAATGGAAAGAAATGAATTGGATTGAATCAAGGAAAAAGCTGGAGCAACAGCCTTCTCCCAGACAGATGTGCTGGCAGAGACTATTATTGGATCTTTGATAAAGTATTCACCACAGAAAGTCCAGCAGATGGCATATCTAAATCTATCCAATCCAATATGGTCACAAGTTTGCCCTGCCCCAGTGATTACCTAAGGACACTGCACCCTATTTGTGGGCCCATCATGGTGTTTCAAGTGGTTTTTCCATATGAATGTCCTGTCTTAATTAATGCCTCAGAATTTTCTAAAATCTCAAACAAGCAGCACGTGGACTCAGGGCATTTGTATATCTTGCTAAGTAGCCCCAGGTCCTGCATGCCAATGGTTTCAAACTTGGCCTCTTGCCCAGACACTTCCAAGTCCAGCACAGGAAGCAGACATCAGCAAATTACATTGTATTGTGTGTGTGAGAGAGATATATAGAGGGACAGAGAGAGGGACAGATAGGCACAGACAGACAAAAAGGGAGAGAAATGAGAAGCATCAATTCTTTGTTGTGGAACATTAGTTGTTCATTGATTGTTTTCTCATATGCGCCTTAACTGGAAGGCTACAACTGACCAAGTGACACTTTGCTGAAGCCAGCAACCTTGAGCTCAAGGTGGCGAGACTTCCTTAAATCATATGAGCCTATACTAAAGCTGGCACCTTGGAGGTTTCTAACCTGGGTCCTCCACATTCATCTCTAACACTCTATCCACTGCATTACCACCTGGTCAGGCTGCAAATCATTTTGCAGCTTATACCAGGTGGTCATAGGGAAGAACACAGGTGGTAGCTGACTGTGGCCTACTAATTCCAGGGATCCCCAGAGTCAGCACACCCAGTGGACAGCTTCAGATTATACGGAAATATTACCACTTAGCCACATTCACAAGTTACAAACTAAAAGGGCAGACTCAGAAAGCACCAGAACCCTATTGATGTTATAGTAAGTCCTGCTCTGTGCGATGGGTTTCTGCATAATCTATTCTCCACAGTAGTTGGTCAGAGGCTATGGTCAGCCTTTGCAGCAAATTGGATCAACCTCTGGGTAACTCCCTTCTCCACTGACATACCAAAACAATCAAAGCTCAACTGTAAGATGGCCTGACCTGTGATGGCACAGTGGATCAAGTGTCAATGTGGAATGCTGAGGTCACACTTTTAAAACCCCAGGATTGCCTGGTCAAATCACATATGAAAATTGATGCTTCCTGCTTCTTCCCTACATTCACTCTTTCTCTCTCTCCCCCTCTTTAAAATAAAAAATTTTAAATACATAAAAGCTCAATAAAAGAGGAGACTGTACAGAGCTCACACGGGAGTGAGAGTTGCACCTGAGTGCCCAGCTTGGGTGATCAGGAAATCTGTGCATCTGGATCCTATAAAACACCTACTACATTAGGCTACTCTACCAATCCTGAAAGATGTAGCAGCTCTATGTAATACAAAAAAAACAAAGAGGGAAATTGCCAAAATGAAGAGATAAAAAAACATGCCCCAAATCAAAGAACAGAACAAAACCCCAGAAAAAGAACTAAACAAAATGTAGAGAAGCAATCTACTAGATACAGAGTACAAAACACTGGTCATTAATATGCTCAATGAACTTAGAACTTCAAACATATAAACGACCATTTTGAAATAATTGATATACTAACTGAAATTAAGTATAACTTACAGAGAACCAAAGTATGTGAAGCTGAAAAGCTAATTAAAAACTTGGACTATAAGAAGGCAAAAAATATTCAACCAGATCAGTAAAAAGAATATAAATAAATGAAGATTGTGTAAAAAGCCTCTGGAAAAACTTCAAGTGTACCAACATTAGCATCATGACAGTGCTGGAAAGAGAGGAGAAAGAAATTGAAAACCTACTTGAAAAAATGACAGAAAAATTCCCTAACTTGAGAAAAAAAATAGACTAGTCCAGGAAGCATAGCAAGTCCCAAACAAGATGAACCTAATGAAGCCCACAGTAAGACACATAATTAAAATGCAGAAGGTTAAAGAAAAACAAAAAATTTTAAAAGCATCAAGAGAAAAACTGGTAGTCATATGATAGTTCTATTTTTAGTTATTTTGAAGAACAACAATACTTTCATCCTTAATGGTTGTATTACCTTAAATTCTTACCAACAGTGGATAAGTTTTTCTTTTTCTCCACAGCCTCTCCAACACTTGCTATTACCTGTCTTGTTGATAATAGCTAATCTAACAGGTGTGAGGTGGAATCTTATTATTGTTTTATTTGCATTTCTCTAATAACTAATGAAGATGAGCATCTTTTCATATAGTTGTTGGACATTTTTATTTCTTCCTGGGAGAAGTGTCTGGTCATGTACTCTTTCCATTTTTTTATTGGATTGTTTGTTTGTTGTTGAGTTTTATGAGTTCTTTGTATATTTTGGACATTAAGCTCTTATCTGACCTGTGGTTTGAAAATCTCTTCTTTCATTTAGTTGGCTGTTTGTTTTGTTTTCAGTTTCTCTTGCTGTCCAAAAGCTTTTTAGTCTGATTTAATCTCATTCATTCATTTATCTTTCCTTACACTTCGCTTGCCTTTGGAGCCAAATTCATAAAATGCTCTTTAAAATCAAGATTCAAGAGCTTAGTTTCTATGTTTTCTTCTATGTACTTTATTGTTTCAGGTCTTATATTTATGCCTTTGATGCATTTTGAATTAATTTTTGTACAAGGGACAAACTGTAGTCGGATTTTATTCTTTTTCATATGGCCTTCCAGTTTTCCTAGCACCATTTGTTGAAATGGCTTTTTTTCTCCCCTGTGTTATTGGCCCCTTTAACATAAATTATCCCTCTACTGGGTATATACCCCCAAAACTCAAAAACATTGGTATGTAAAAACACATGCAGCCCCATGTTCATTGCAGCATTGTTCACAGTGGCTAAAATATGCAAACAACCAAAAAGTCATTCAATAGATGAATGGATAAAAAAATGTGGTACGTATATACTATAGAATACTAGTCAGACATAAGAAATAATGACATCAGATCATTAAAAACAAAATGGATGGATTTTGATAACATTATACAAAGTGGAATAAGTAAATCAGAAAAAACTAAGAACTGAATGATTTCATACATAGGTTGGACAGAAAAATGAGACTAAGAGAAGAGACATGGACAAGAGTGTGGTTGTTAAAAAGGGGGAAGGATAGAGATGGAAAAGAAGGGAAAAAGTGGCACAAAAAACCCAGATAGAAGGTGATAGAGGACAATTTGACTTTGGGTGGTGGGTATGAAACATAATTGAAAGACAAGATAACCGGGAGATGATTTCTTTGAGCATATATACCCTGATTTATTAATGTCATCCAATTAAAATTAATATAAGAAAAAATAAAAGCAGTTAGATAACTACAAAACAACTTCCATAAGACTGTCAGCTGATTTCTCAACAGAATATTTGCAGACCAGAAGGTATTGGCAAAAAATATTCAAAGTGATGAAAAGCAGGGATGTACAACTAAGACTACTCAATTTAGCAAAGCTATAATTTAGAATTAGAGGAGAGATAAAGAGTTTCCCAGACAAGAAAAAGCTAAGAGGTCTTCACCAGTATTATATAAAATGTTAAAGTGTATTCTTTAAGAAGAAAAAAAATAAAAATATAAACAATAAAGTAGCAATACATATCAATAGGTGAATCTAAAAAACAACATGAGCAAACAAGCAGAATAGAAACGAAGTAATAGATACACAGAGCATTTTGATGGTTTCCAGAAAAGAGAGGAGCTGAGAAGATGGGGGAAGAAGATGAAGGGATTAGGAAGAATAAACTAGTTATTTTAGAAGAATCTTGGTGATGTCAAGTACAGAATACAGAATATAGTCAATAATATCCTAATAACAATGTATGGTGTCAGACAGGTGCAAAATTTATCAGGATAACCCCTTAGCATGTTATGTAACATCTAATCACTGGGGACTACACCTAAAACTAATATAATAGTATATGTCAATTGCAACTGAAAAATAATAAGAACTAATTTGAAAAAAATGTATATAAAAAATAAAGAACACAGGTATGTTTAAAGTATATAGGTAAATATACAACAAATTATAGACCTATTATTTCTTTCTTTAACTGATTCAAAAAAAAGAAAACTGAATAAAACAATAATAGTACAAAGGAGAAAACAAAAAATGAAGTTATAGTGGAGTAAGGGTATATCACCAAATCATAATTCAAATCGACAGAAATCAAAGTGTATCAAAAATGGTAAATACATGAAAGTTACTATAAAAATTATATTTTCCCCCTTATATTTCTACACTTTCTTTAAAACCATAAGTGTTATCAATAATAACTATAACAGTATTGCTGGATTTATATCATATATACTGTTCACAAATATTGTGGGATATATAAAACTGAATATGAACCAATAAAAAAAGCTTTTGATTACTTTTAAATTAAAAAGAACATCAGAAAAGCAAATGACTAGTAAAAGAAAGCTATTTGATTATGCAAATGACATGCAAAACCAACTGTTATTTTATTAGTGAAAATGCACTATACAAAAGGCTGAAATTTGTGGAGTATTTGTACATACCCATATCACCTAATTTCTGTGAGCAGTATACAAACAGGCCAAAGTAGGAAGAAGAAAATGACCCATACTAAACAAAGTACCTATATCTTACTGAAATCAAATCAGTAGTAACCTGAAATAGACTGTGATAAACTGATATACATAATATGTACTGAAATTTCTACACCAATTACTAACATTAACACTAAGAGTTAAATAAAACACCAAAAAAACTTTAATAGAACACTAGAAAAGATCTGTTTAATACAGCCCTGTCCAAGTAGCTCAGTTAGAACACTATTCCATTAAGCCAATGTTTATGATTTAATCTGTGGTCAAGACCCATGAAAGAATCAATCAATAATTGCATGAATGAGTGGAGCAAAAAGTCAAAGTTGCTCTCACATCAATTAATAAATTAATCTTTTAAAGAAAGAAAACATCTAAGAAATAAGAAGATAAATAAGAACCAAGGAACAACAAAAAAATATCTGAGTTACATTAGAAAACAAACACAGATCTGATAGTATAAATGATAAGAGTAAAGAATAAATTAAAAACTCTAATCAAAAGGCAGAAGTTGCCAGACTAAGTATAAAAAATATATTAATTATACACTTCTACAAGAAACACAATTTAAATCAAATACACAATTGGGATAAAAAATAAATAAATCTACTGATCACAAAAACTAAAGAATATTTCAAAATGAATATGAAGCTATAAAATATCCCCTAATTTTTGTGGGCTATGTATGTCATTGAAACTGACCAGGTGGCAATGTAGTGGACAGAGCATAAGACTGGAACACGAAGAACCCAGGTTTAAAACTCTTAAGTCGCCAGTTTGAGTGCAGGCTCACCTGCTTAAACGTGGGGTTGCCAGCTTAAGCATGGAATCATAATTATGACCACATGGATGCTCACTTGAGCCCAATGGTCACTGGCTTGAGCAAGGGTTCACCTGCTCTGCTGTAGAACCTCTCTTCCACCACATTAAGGCACAGATGAAAAAGCAATCAATGAAAAACCAAGATGCTCCAACAAAGAATTGATGCTTCTCATCTATCTCCCTTCCTGTCTGTCTGTCTCTCTCTCTGCCAACTTTCTCTGTTTCTGTTCCCTACAAAATTGTCATGAAAACAGTAGCTACAATGAAGCTATACTGATATATGATAAGTTTTTAACAAAGAAAACTAAACATTTTATAATGATAAAAATCTCAATTTTCAAAAAGATGTAATTATAATCATATGGTACTCTTAAAAAAAACCTCCAAAATATACAAAGAAAAAACTGTTAAAATTAAGGAAGACATAAAACAAAGCATGAACATAAATACAGGAGTGGATAAAGAAACCATAGAAGCTCACTACCTGTAAGACAATATCAAGTAGTTTAATATAAAACCAACACTTGAACAATACAGAGTTAGAGGTATCAACTCTTACACAGTTGAAAAATACATATAACTTTAGACTCTGCAACCTATTCTATCCTCACATTCAACCAACCAGATTCAAATAGTATTTTCAAACCACAGTTAGACATCTTCAAAAGGAAATGTGAAAATTTTATTTTCCACCCACAGCTGGTTGAATCCATGGAAATGAAACCTATCAATAGGAAGGGCCAACTCGTTTTATTGAAAATAAATTCACATATAAGTAGACCCATGCAATTCAAAACTGTGTTGTTCAAGGATCATCTGTATGTATAATTGGAGGAGTAAAAAATAATCAGTAAATTATTTTTTAAATGGCCATTTTGTTTTTCAGCTTGAACAAAACAATAATTTAAAGTTGTGAGGCTCTCAATAATGCCTGAGGATAATAACTCTAAACAAAATTATGCCAAAGCACATCATAAAATCAAACTACTAAAAACAAATAATAAAAAGTAAATTTTAGAAGCAGAAAGGTAAAAAGCATTACATATAAAGGAAAAAATATAACAATAATCTATCATTAGAACCTGTGAAAACCAGAGATTAATGGAGTAACATCTTAAAAGGAGTGAAAGTAAGAAAACCCACACACATAAATTATCAAACCAACCCAAGTGATAAACTTTGGGGGGGAAAAGTAACAGCAGAGATTGCAGATATTAATAAATAAATATAAAATGAATGTTTAATGTAACAAAAACAAAATACCATTAGTATGACGAATAAAAATATAAAAATAATTTCAAATAAATCAGTAACCTAGAAACAAAAACAAAAACTAAATGATAAAACTTTAAAGTATTAAAATGAAAGGAGATAATAATACAAATATATGTATTCTGAAATTTTTCATATACTTTGTATATGGGATTAAAAAAGAAAAACAAAAAGAAGATGATATAATTTAAGAGCTATCTACATATTAGGTTTTAAAAAATACATTGTTTGGCATGTCCTTAATCTACTGAGAAAATATAATGTTGTATTTTGTTATGAAAAAAAAAACAAAACAAACTTTCAATTAAAAAAGGCAATAATTTTACAATCCATATACAGATTATGATCCAATAAATATTTTTAAAAGTTAAATACACACTGAAATAAAGATTAGCATATCATATGGAAAGCACTGCTACTTAAAAAAATTCAAAGCAAACTTCTTTTATAAAAAGTAATGTTTAAATAACAGACCACCCAGCATTCCATCTTTATTTAAGTTCATCTAGAATGAGTATAAAAAAATCTCAATTTATTTCATAAAGCCCATTATTTTAATATTCAGAGTTGACAACAACAATGGAAAAAAAACTGCAGACCATTCTAATACCTTGATTTTATATGTATAAACATAATGTTAGTAATTAACTTAGCAATCTGTCAAAAAAATATGATCAACCAAGCATTATATCAGGAATTAAACTATTTAACAGCACAAACATTAACAAAGTAATCTTATCAAAAAACTAAAAGAGAAAGCCATATATTTATTATATAAATACTAAAATAGCATATGATAAAATTCAGACATTAATAAAAAGTCTAAGAAAATTAAATATAAAAAGAATCATTTACCCTCCCCCACAAAAAATCAAACAACATTCAAAACAAGCCAAACATTAAAAAAATTTTAAAATCCAAAACCTAGCACCATTTTTCATAGAGGCAAATATAAAAAAATAATTAATGACACAGACTCTGGAACCAGACCAATTTGGTTTCAATTCTAAGCCCACCCCCTTCTGAGTTATGCAGTTTTGGGTTAGTAGTTTCTTAGCACTGGAGTCTTAGCACAAATGGGAAAGATAATAATAGTACCTATGTTAAAATATGTTGAAAACTGCATATATTAATAACTGTAAAATTTGACACACTTTAAGTTCTCAAAAAAATGTTAGCTATTATTATTAGTTACCATTTGTATCAAAGATTTTAGAGCATTACTGTGTAATAAATGAAAATTTCCTTAATAATGAAAATGTGCTATATCTACAGTGTCCAATGTAGTAGCTAATACAATAGTTGGCAATTGAGCACTTGGATAGGAGTTTTGAATGTACAAATATAAAAACATAAACAGCTACCCAACTTCAACTAATGAAAGAATGAAAAGGAAATCCTTTTTTCAAAGCACAGATCTAAAACTGGACAAAACTGTCACATACACATACAGTGCTTACTGTAAAACAGCCACTAGAGTTTCAGATAAAAACAGTGAGAGGCACTGGCCTTTCTCCTTAGGATGATCTTATGATTACCCACTCCCACCTCGATAGTCTGGTCTGCAAGTTTATTTTCACTAGAATGGGGAATGGCCATAAAAACAGCAGCTTAGACCCTGGTAATTAATGTAGATTAACTGGTTGCAGCATTGTCCTGATATGCCAAAGTTACAGGTCCAATCTGCAGTCAGGAAAATACAAGAATCAACCAATGAATGCATAAATAAGTGGAACAAAAAATTAAAGTTTCACTCTCTCTCCCCCTCTTTCTCTTTCTGAAATTGATAAACTTACAAAAAAACCCAGTAGCTTTGCTACCATATGAGGTAGAATCAATTACAAGAAAAGAACATATATGAAAACAGAAGCTTTAAATGTAGATATCTCAGGAAAAAAAAAAACAGCTTTTCTGTCCTTAGGTTAAGATCACAGAGCAAGTAGGTTTCCCAAAGAAAATAAATATGAGATATTAAAAATGAGAGTCACAGAAGAAGTGAAATAATCTTTCCACACAAATCTGACCAACTAAAAGGAAAACTCAAGATTCCTAACCAGGCAGTGACACAGTGGATAGAGCATCGACTGGGATGTGGAAGGCCCACGTTTGAAACCTCATTGTTGCTGGCTTGAGCATGGGTATATCTGGTTTGAGCAGGGCTCATCAGTTTGGGCCCAAGGTTGCTGACTTAAGCACAGTCTGCTGTGTCCCCCCTTCCCAGTCAGAACACATATGAGAAAGCAATTAATGAGTGACTGAGGTGCTGCAATGAAGAGTTGATGCTTCTCATCTCTCTCCATTTCTGTCTGTCTGTATTTATCTGTTCCTCATTCTGTCACTGTCACCAAAATAATAATGATAATAAATAAATAAATAAAAGACCCAGGAAAGCCCAGCAAAAGAGGCCAAGTAAAACTAAAAACTGGCTGCAACTTTGAATGTGATTTCAAAACTACAGAATCAATCATAAGTGGTTGTAAGGCTCATAGGTTCAAGATATTTGACCACAACTCCTGCCAATGTCCAGGCTGACTACTGAACTATGAAGATACAGGAGCAAACCCCAGGAAGCCATGCAAAGAAATACAACAGACAAACCAACATATCTATATCTATATCTATATCTATCTATCTATCTATCTATCTATATATATATATATAGATAGATAGATATATATATATAGAAAAGAGTTATCAGTGGCAACACACTGCATAGAAGATAGATTTTATACTTTAAGTCTAAGCAATCTACTAAGAAATAGTGACAACCCATAGAAAAATACAAAAGAATTAGCAGTTGGTACATTACCTTAGATATCAAGTTGTGGAAACCTTCAAAAAAACAGGCAATTGTAACCTAACCTCAGGAGTAAAAATCTTCAGTCAATAATCAACTGAACCCAAACACTGAAGTTAGCAGACAAAGATTCCAAAGCAGCTAGTATAAATATTTCCAAGAATAAAAGGAACCTTTCAAAGCATAAAGTAAAATACAATGACAATGCATCAAACTACAGGAAAGTCTGAAGTGAGAACTAAAAATGATAACCCATAGAGATGAAAAGTACAATATCCATAGTAAAAATTTTGTTACATATCTGGGCTCAATAACAGGCTGGAGTAAATTTGGTGATAGATAATTTAAAAGTATCCAAGCAAAATAGACCTGAAAGAGGGACCACATCAAAATTCCAACACAAATGTAATGAGAGTCCCAGGAAATGTGTTAGGAGTAAGAAATATAAAGAATAGCAAAAATGTTCCAAACTTTATGAAATACATTAATCTGAAGATTCCAAAAGTTAGAAAAACTTTAAATATGATAAATGCAAAGTGCACCAAACCTAAATATATCAGTCAAAGAGCTGAAAGACAAAGAAAGACATGCTAAGAAAATCTTGGAAGCAAGAGAAAAGCAATTCATAACTTACAGAGTAATTATACAATTAACATCTTTTTTACTTTTTCTTTCTTTTTTTAAGTGAGAGGAGGGCAGAGAGTGAAATAGTCTCTTGCATTTGCCCCATTTAGTTGGTCATATTTCTGTGGAAAGTTTAGTTCACTTCTTCCCTGACTCTCATTTATAATATCTCATATAAATTTTCTCTTGGGAAAGCTACTTGCTCTGTGATCCTAGCCTCAGGACAGCAAAGCTGTTTTTTTCTGAGATATCTATATTTAAAGCTTCTGTTTTTATATTTGCTCTTTTCTTGTAATTGAATCTACCTCATATGATATCAAAGATGCTGGGATTTATTTTTTTGTAAGTTTATCAATTTCAGAAAGTGAAAGGGGGGGAGAGAAAGTGAAACATCAATTCTTTGTTCCACTTATTTATGCATTCATTGGTTGATTCTTGTATTTTCCTGATTGCAGATTGGACCTGTAACTTTGGCATATCAGGACAATGCTGCAACCAGTTGAGCTACCTTGCCAGGGTCTAAACTGCTGTTTTTATGGCCATTCCCCATTCTAGTGAAATTAACCTTGCATACCAGACTTTCGAGGTGGGAGTGGGAAATCATAAGATCATTCTCAGAAGAAATGTCAGTGCCTCTCACTGTTTTTACCTGAAACTCTAGTGGTTTCTTTAGAGTAAGCACTGTATGTGTATGTGACAATTTTGTCCAGTTTTAGATCTGTGCTTTGAAAAAAGGATTTCCTTTTCATTCTTTCATTAGTTGAAGTTGGGTAGCTGTTTATGTTTTTATTTTTGTACATTCAAAGCTTCTATCCAAGTGCTCAATTGCCAACTATTGTATTGGCTAATACATTGGGCATTGTAGATATAGCACATTTTTATTATTAAGGAAAGTTTCATTTATTACACAGTAATGCTCTAAAATCTTTGATACAATTTTTAACTAATAATAATAGCTTACATTTTTGAGGACTTGAAGTGTGTCAAATATTACAGTTATTAACATATGCAGTTTTTCAACATATTTTAAAATAGTTACTATTATTATCACCCCCATTTGTATTAAGACTCCAGTGCTAAGAAACTACTAACCCAAAACCACATAACTCAGAAGGGGGTGGACTTAGAATTGAAACCTAATTGGTCTGGTTCTAGAGTCTGTGTCATTAATTAATTTGTTATATTTGCCTCTTTGATAAATGGTGCTAGGTTTCTGATTTAAAAACATTTTTAATGTTTGGCTTGTTTTGAATGTTGTTTGATTTTTTGTGGGGGAATGTAAGTGATTCTTTCATATTTAATTTTTTTAGACTTTTTATTAATGTCTGAATTTTATCATATGCCATTTTAGTATTTATATAATAAACATATGGCTTTATACTTTAGTTTTTTGATAGGATTACTTTGTTAATGTTTGTGCTGTTGAATAATTGAATTCCTGATATAATGCTTGGTTGATCATATTTTTTGACAGATTGCTAAATTAATTACTAACATTATATTTATAAATATAAAATCAAGGTATTAGAATGGTCTGCAGTTTTTTTCCATTGTCTTGTCAACTCTGAATATTAAAATAATGGGCTTTATGAATTGAATTAAAGTTTTCTTTTATATTCTTATTCTAGATGAATTTAAATAATGATGAAATGTTGGCTGGTCTGTTATTTAAACATTACTTTTCCATAAAAGAAGCTTGCTTTAAATTTTTTTAAGTACCTGTTCTTTTCATATGATATGCTAATCTCTATTTTAAGTTTAAAAAAATTTTAGTGTATCATAATCTGTATATGGATTGTAAAATTTATTGCCTTTTTTAATTAAAGTTTTTTATTTGTTTTGATAACAAAATACAACATTATATTTTCTCAGTAGTCTAAGGACATGCCAAACCATGTATTTTTTAAAACCTAATATATAAACAGCTCTTACATTATATCGTCTTCTTTTTGTTTTTCTTTTCTAATCCCATTTACAAAGTATATAAAAAATTTCAGTATGCTTTTTTATTGGTTCATATTAAGTTTTATATATCCCCCAATTTTTTTAAACAGTATATATGATATAATCCACTATAACTTCATTTTTTCTGTTCTTTTTGCACTATTATTGTTTTATGCAATTTTCTTTTTTTAATCACTTAAAGAAAGAAATAATAGGTCTATAGTGTGTTGTATACTTACCTATAAAATTTAAACATACCTGTGTTCTTTATTTTTTATATGCATTTTTTCCAAATTAATTGTTATTATTTTTTAGTTACAATTGACATATAGTTTTAGGTGTAGTCCCCAGTGATTAGACATTACATAACATGCTAAGTGGTTATCCTGATAAATCTTGCACCTGTCTGAAACCATACATAGTTATTAGAATATTATTGACTATATTGTGTATTCTGTACTTGACATCACCAAGATTCTTCTAAATAACTTGTTTATTATTCTTAATCCCTTCAACTTTTTCTCCCATTCTCTCAGCTCCCCTCTTTTCTGGCAACCATCAAAATGCTCTGTGTATTTATTTGTTCATTTCTATTCTGCTTGTTTGTTCACTTTGTTTTTTAGATTCACCTATTGATATCTATTGCTACTTTATAGTTTATAATTTTTATCCTTTTTTTTCTTAAAGAATACACTTTAACATTTTATATAATACTGGTGATTACCTCTCAGCTTTTTCTTGTCTGGGAAACTCTTTATCTGTCCTTTGATTTTAAATAATAGCTTTGCTAAATTGAGTAGTCTTGGTTGTACATACCTGCGTTTCATCACTTTAAATATTTTTTGCCAGTAGGATCTGCTCTGCAAATTTTCTGTTGAGAAATCAGCTGACAGTCTTATGAAAGTTTTTTGTAGTTAACTAACTGCTTTTATTTTTCTTTTTATTAATTTTAATGGGATGTCTTTAATAAATCTGGGTATATATGTTCAAAAAAAATCTCCTGGTTATCTTGTCATTCAATTATGTTGCATACCCACCACCCAAAGTCAAATTGTCCTTTATCACCTTCTATCTAGGTTTTTTTGTGCCACTTTTCCCCTTCCTCTTTCTCCCTCTCTTACCCTCCTTGGTAACCACCACACTCTTGTCCATGTCTCTTCTCTTAGTCTCATTTTTCTGTCCAACCTATGTATGAAATCATTCAGTTCTTAATTTTTTCTGATTTACTTATTCCACTTTGTATAATGTTATCAAGATCCATCCATTTTGTTGTTAATGATTTGATGTCATTATTCTTTATGGCTGAGTAGTATTCTATAGTATATATGTACCACATCTTTTTTATCCATTTATCTATTGAAGGACTTTTTGGTTGTTTCCTCATTTTGGCCACCGTGAACAATGCTGCAATGAACATGGGGCTGCATGTGTCTTTACATACCAATGTTTTTGAGTTTTGGGTGTATATACCCAGGAGAGGGATGATTTTTGTTAAAGAGGCCAATAACACAGTGGAGAAAAGAAAGCCTTTTCAACAAATGGTGCTAGAAAAACTGGAAGGCCACATGAAAAAGAATAAAACCCGAATACAGTTTGTTCTCTTGTACAAAAATTAATTCAAAATGCATCAAAGACATAAATATAAGACCTGAAACAATAAAGTACATAGAAGAAAACATAGGAACTAAGCTCTTGAATCTTGGTTTTAAAGAGCATTTTATGAATTTGGCTCCAAAGGCAAGGGAAGTATAGGAAAAAAAAATGAATGAATTAGACTAAATCAGACTAAAAAGCTTTTGCACAGCAAGAGAAACTGAAAACAAAACAAACAGACAGCCAACTAAATGGAAGAAGAGATTTTCAAACCACAGCTCAGATAAGAGCTTAATGTCCAAAATATACAAAGAACTCATGAAACTCAACAACAAACAAACAATCCAATAAAAAAAATGGGAAGAGTACATGAACAGACACTTCTCCCAGGAAGAAATAAAAATGGCCAACAGCTATATGAAAAGATGCTCATCTTCAATAGTTATTAGAGAAATGCAAATCAAAACTACAAAAAGATACCATCTCACACCTGTTAGATTAGCTATTATCAACATGACAATTAATAGCAAGTGTTGGAGAGGCTGTGGAGAAAAAGAAAAACTTATCCAATGTTGGTAAGAATGTAAAAGTAATACAACCATTATGGACGAATGTATGGTTGTTTCTCAAAAAAACTAAAAAAGAACTACCATATGACTAACTGCTTTTCTCTTGATGCTTCTTAAAATTTTCTGTTTTATTTTAACCTTCTGCATTTTAATTATGATCTTAGTGTGGGCTTCCTTAGGTTCATCTTGTTTGGGAGTTGCTATGCTTCCTGGACTTGTCTATTTTTTTCACAAGTTAGGTAAGTTTTCTGTCATTATTTCAAGTAGGTTTTCAATTTCTTCCTCCTCTTTTTCCAGCACCTTCATGATGCTAATGTTGGTACACTTGAAGTTTTCAGAGAGGCTTCTTACACAATTTTCACTTATTTATATACTTTTTACTGATCTGATTGAATAATTTTTGACTCCTTATAGTCCAAGAATTTAATTAGCTTTTCAGCTTCACATACTTTGGTTCTCTGTAAGTTATACTTAATTTCAGTTAGTATATCAATTATTTCAAAATGGTCATTTTTATGTTTGAAGTTCTAAGTTCATTGAGCATACTAATGACCAGTGTTTTTTATTCTGTGTCTAGTAGATTGCTTCTCTACATTTTGTTTAGTTCTTTTTCTGGAGTTTTGTTTTGTTCTTTGATTTGGGACATGTTTTTTTATCTCTTTACTTTGGCAACCTCCCTGTTTGTTTTGTTTTATTAGGTAGAGCTGCTACATCTTTCAGGATTGGTAGAGTAGCCTAATATAGTAAGTATTTTTTAGGGTACAGATGCACAGATTACCTAATCACTCAAGCTGGGTGCTCAGGTGCACCTCCCCCCCATGTGGGCTGTGTACAGTTTTCTCTTTTATTGAGCTTCTTTGTATTTAAATAATTTTAATTTATTTATTTTTGAGAGCAAAGAGAGAGAAAGAGAGAACGTAGGGTAGGAGCAGGAAGCATCAAGTTTCATATGTGAATTGACCAGGCCAGCCTGGAATTTTAAAACAGCAACCTCAGCATTCCAGTTTACACTTGATCCATTGTGCCATCACAGATCAGGGCATCTTACAGTTGAGTGTTGATTTTTGTTCGTGTGTCAGTAAAGAAGAGGGTTACCCAGAGGTTGATCTTATTTGCTGCAAGAACTGACTGTAGCCACTGACCTCCTACTGTGGAGGATAAACTATGCAGAAACTCATCCCACAGAGCAGGACTTACTATAACATCAATAGGGCTCTAGTGCTTGCTGAGATTGCCCCTTTAGTTTGTAACTTGTGAATGTGGCTAAGTGGTAATAGTTCCATATGATCTGAAGCTGTCCACTGGGTGTGCTGACTCTGGGGATCCCTGGAAGTTGTAGGCCACAGTCAGGCACCACCTGTGTTCTTTTCTAGGACCACCTGGTATGAGCTGCAAAATGATTTGCAGCCTGACCAGCTGGTAATGCAGTGGATAGAGTGTTAGAATGGGATGTGTTCTAGGTATAATTAGCAAGATGTACAAACAAGCTGAGGCCAGGTGCTGCTTGTTTGAGATTTTAGAAAATTCTGAGGCTTTAACTAAGACAGGACATTCATATGGAGAAACCACTTGAAACACCTTGGCTGGGCTCAGAAATAGGTTGCAGTGGGCTTACGTAATCACGGGGGCAGGGCAAACTTGTGACCATATTGGTTAAATTCAGATATGACATCTGCTGGACTTTCTGTGGTGAATGGTTTATCAAAGATACAATAATAGTCTCTGCCAGCACTTCTGCCTGGGAGAAGGCTGTTCCTCCAGCTTTTGCCTTGATTCTATCAAATTCATTTCTTTCTCTTTTTTCTCTTGTGCCTTTCTTGCAGCTGCCCCAGTGCTTGAACTCAGAGGGAGTCAGTATAAATATATGTGTGTGGGGTGTGCATACACTTTAAGGAAAACTGCCTGAAACACCAGCAGCCCTCTGTTTCCTCAGCCTCAATCCTCAAACTCAGCTTAAATTCCCCTGGCTTTTTTACACCAAAAGTTATGGAGACTTCTCTTTTTGTCTCTGGAACTCTGGGATGCGATCCTGGTGTGGGACTGTGATCTTTGTTTCTTAGGCGGTTATAAGATTACTGCTCATTAATCTAGAGTTGTTTATTCAGAATGATTGTAATTAAATTTAGTTGTAACTCCTGGCAGGAGGTGAGTGTAACATCCATCCATTTGCCACCATCTTGAATTTTCCTGATATTTATTTTGGTGTCTTTTACTAACAAATTCGGCCATTAGTCTTGATTTTATTTTAATACTAGCAGTTATTTGGTAGTAGAAGATTTTGCTCCATCATTGTTTCGTTTAGATGTGGATTTATTTTGAATTATTCTGCTTAGGATTTGGATTACAATTTGAGGACTTATTTCTTCATTTGTGAAAATTTTGGCCATTATTTCTTTAAAGAGCATCTTTGCCTCATTTTGTTAAATAAATTTTTAGAACTTTTATTTGACAGATCCTAGAGCTTCTCATTCAGTTTTTTAACTTTCTTAGTAGTTTCTATCTCTCCTCATCTCTGTGCCAAATTCTATGTAATTTCTTCATATCTATATTTTACCTTGATAATTTAATTTTTATTTATCTCTTGTTACTATTGAAGCTGTGTTTTGAGTTTATTCCATGAGTATATATTCTTCTTGATTGTTTTTTATATCTACCAATTTTCATAGATTAATTATTCTTTCATAATCCTGAATATGTTACACATATTTAACGTCCTTTCCAGACTTTTTTATTTCTGTGATTTATGTTGTTACTTGTTGTTTTATTATGTTTGTTGACTCACTCTAATAATATGGGTTTCTTCATTACTATTGTACCTTTTTTTACAAACTTATTCTCAATAGGGACCCCATTAGTACCCTGGGTTGAAAGGTGTTTTAATGAAATGGTTTTGTGTTTGTATGTGGTTTTAGAAAAGCTGCTGCTGCCTTGTTTATTTTATTTTACTTTTCTTTTGCTTGTTGTTGAATTACTGAATTCACTTAAATAGGCAATACAGGAAGCAAAAGAGATATGAGGCATAGTTAATGACTTCTGCTTTGTGGATATTTTCTTTGAAGTTTTGAGTTGATTAAAGATGAATTTTAAATAACTTAAATAGAAAACAGAAATGTTGATTTCAGCCTTGGGAAAAATGACGAGAATTATGGGCTGGGTTTCTTTCAGTTATGGTTGATGTATTCCCAGTTTTTTTTAAATTTTATTTTATTTATTCATTTTTAGAGAGGAGACAAAGAGGGAGAGAGAGAGAAGGGGGAGGAGCAGTAAGATCAACTCCCATATGTGCCTTGACCAGGCAAGCCCAGGGTTTCGAACCGGCGACCTCAGCATTTCTAGGTCAACGCTTTATCCACTGCACCACCACAGGTCAGGCATATTTCCAGTTTTTCACTCAGTGTTTCTGAAGTCTCAGGAAAACTTGTACCAGGATATGAAGATGCAGGGCTGGAGAGTGTATCCCCACATGAACTTTACCTGTTCATTTGAAAAGCATGTGACTCAAGAACAGCTAGATGGAAGAGGATCATAGGGCAATGTGTGTGGGAAATGGTGTGGCTATTTTTACCCTCTAAGTGTGCTGTGCCACTATTCCAAAATTCTCCAAGTTTACCTGCTTGGAACTCATAGATCAGCTTCTTAATAGTCAAGACTTTTTTTTTGAGTTGGCCTTCTTTGTACTGTGCAGATAATAGAAACTCTCATTATGTATCTATACATGAAGCATGTTTGGCATTCTAACTTCTTGTGGATGACTGCATGGATAACAAAGGTTTTAGCCTGCCATGTGGCTTATGTAGGTAGTTTATTTTTACCTTTAAAGCCTTGTTCTATTTCCACTGGCATCAATGCTTCACCACTTGAGCTGTGAAATTTTCTTTTTGTTTTCAGTACTTCAAAACTTTGCCCTCTTGGATGCAGATTAATTATATATTTTTTACTTATGATTTGTTATATAGTAGATATTTCTGTGTTTGAGTTGGATGTCAGATGGTCTTTCCACATCTGCTTAGTCATCCATCTTGAATGAAAAGCCACTGGTGAATTTACTGGAACTAAATTTTTTAACACAGTAGAGATAAAGTAGTTTTTAGATGTTTGTGTTTTGGTCTGTTAAGAAGAGTCTTCTGCCTAACTGGTGGTGGCACAGTGGATAGAGTGTTGATCTGGATGCTGAGGGCCCAGGTTTGAAACCCCAAGGTATTTTTCATGAGTGCGAGGTCACCAGCTTGATCATGGAAACATGGATATTTTTCCATTGTCTCTGGCTTCAGCCCAGATGTCAATGTCTTAAGCCCAATGTCGCTGGCTTGAGCAGAGAATTACTCGCTCTTCTGTAGCCCCCCAACTCTCAATGCACATAATAGAAGTAATCAAAGTTTAACCAAAGTTTCACAGTTACAAGTTGATGCTTCTCATTTCTATCTTCCTGTCTTTTTCATTCCTTACACTCCTCTGTCTCACTCTTTGCCTCCCTCTCTCTCCTTTCTATCTTGTTAAAAAAACATCTTCCTCACTACCATTTCCCATAATTATACTTTTTAGTGAATTGACAGTTAAAAGAAATTAATGTAATAGACATGAATGGGACTCTCAAAACTTGAGCTTTGAAGTAATGGAATCTGTTATTAGAGACTTTATACATAAAACTGGTCAGAAATTTTGGTTTTTGATTTTGGGTTTTATTTTTGTATAATCATCAAAACTTAACCATGATAACTGGCACACTGAGTGAGATTGATTTGGGGGCACATTCAACAAATCTATGCTTATTACAATGGTATACTTGCTCATAAATGCAAATGGTGACCCTGGCTGGTTAGCGCAGTGGGTAGAACCCAATATATGGACCTGTGGTTCAACTCTGGGTCAGAGAATAAAAGAGATGCACACTTCTTCTCCACACCTCCCCCTCTCAGTTCTCTCTTTCTTCTTCCCATATGCTTGATTGAAATGAGTTGTCCACAGGCACTGAGGATGGCTCCTCGGCTTCTGCCTGAGGCACTAATAAATTACTCCAGTTGCAATGGAGCAGAAGCCCTGTATTTTCAGAGCATCACCCCCTATTGGTCGTGCTGTGTGGATTCTGGTCAAGGTACATGCAGCAGTCTGCCTCCATCTTCTGTCCTCTCACTAAATTCTTTTTAAAAAGGTAGGATTTTCTAATCTCTACAAACTTTAATTTTTTTCCCTGGTGTCTCCTTGGGACTTCATTTCATGCCTCAAGTTTCTAAATTTAGCTTCTTTAGGAAAATCTTTATGGATAATAAGAGTCTTTCTATGATGTATCCCGCCACTCCTTGTGTACACTGGATGGGTTTCTTCATTTTGTTCATATGTTCTTTTGCATGTACATTTCTTAAAATTGCATAATTCTGATTTGTGTGCCTTGCCCCCTTTTCTACCTGAATTGTTTTCAGTATTGTGTATCTTCTAAATTCGATAATGGTAATTCAACAGAAATTGAAATGAGGAAAAGATGGATTTTTGTTTTCATTGACAGTGATGTCAGCTTGCCAGATGGATGTAAAAATTTAAAGACTCTGAGAATCATCTTATTGAGTTCAAAACCTCCAAAACACCTGATAATACTTTTATCAAGTCACTCATTTTAACAGGTAAAATGGAGTGTTTGTGATATTGGGTGTTTTTATGCTCAGAACAGAATGTCTTTTTCTCATTTGTTGTTTTCAACAAAAATGTTCCTTAATTTAGATGTTGCAAATTTATTAATTTTTAATTTATGTATATATATGTATATGTAAATGTAAATGTATATTTAATTATATTTCTATTTTTATAGACTCCATTTATTCATTTGAAAACTTTGCACCTGGAGTGACGTCACGGAAATGGCGCCATGAGCAGTGCGTCCGACAGATCTCCCCAAAATCTCAACAAATTTATCAACTAGAAACAGAAAAATTTATCCTCAGAGCATTCTGGAGTTCCACACAAACTGAAAGCGAAAGGACTGTTATCACTTGAATCTGAAAGATGGGTTGGAGCTAAGGGTGCAGAGGATGCTAACTACTGCACGGACGTTCATTCAAGCCGAGGAGGGAGTACGCCTCTGGTGAGTCAACCCACGTGTGCAACTGCCCGCCCACACTCAGAGAGCAACAGCCTGAGTGCTGCGAGCAGCCGCTGGCGTGCCATGAGAAACCGCACGCGCACCCTGTGCCGCAGTTCGGTCACAGAGCGAGCTCCCTAGCACCGCCAGCATCCCCAGCGGCCTGCGCACTGCGAGTGAGATTCCCTAGCCACCAGCATACCCAGAGCACCCCATTCACTCGAGTGCCCTGAACGTCCCACTCGCCCACACGCCCAGAGCACCCCACTGGCCCGCACACCCAGAGTGCCCCATTCTCCCATGCGCCCAGTGCACCCCAGCCACCAGCAGCAAGGCAAGTGGGAAGGGCGCCAAAGCTATCTTCCCTAATCCAGAGATTTTCTCCGTGGGCGGGGCACCTCACCCAGGCATTCATGCTAACAAGCATTGGGGGAGGAGCACGCAGGCAGCTTGAAATACTTTCTGGAGCACAGCTGCGGATCCAATCACTGAAATTAGCTTAACCCACAAAATCTGCACACCCATGGGCTCTAATTGATAAGATCTCTCTCAGTTCAGTGATCCAAGACAAGAGGAGTGATATTTTTTAATGCCTCTCGCTAAAGGGGCGGGGCAACTTCTGATTGACAGAGCCTTCATATTCAGGGATATACGCTAACAAGAGGGAGTTGGCAGATGTTAAGATCTATACAGCAAGCAGCGACTAGTGCCTCTTCTTCCCAGCCAAATCAGGCTACAAAGTGTGGAAAGCCTGGGTTGAGTGGTCCAACTGAATGCTAGGCGCTGAACAGTCACCTTGACAACAATTGATTTCCAGTCCTGCCTGATTATGCTGGAGGCTCTGACTGCCAGAGCCTTACCCAGGCCCTTGCACTGAGTGGGGATAGAGTGGAGATTTTCCAGCTCTTTGAGCCTCTTACTCCCCAGGCAGAAGCAGTGGCAGCCTCATAGCTGGATCACCAGGCTGCTAATTCAGGAAGGGGAGACTAGGAGAGAGACTCCAGGAAAGCAAACTCTCTCATTGTTGGACCCTGCAAACGCCAACAAACCTTGACTACCAACGAGACTAAAGCCAATTATACGACATTGCCATAGAATCCCATCAACTGCAAATCCCTACCTAAGTGTGACACAGGGGCAGAGCCTGGGGTACAGAGTCTCCGACCAGGAAGAGGGAGAGAAAAGAAAAAGGAAGAAATTAACCTCTCAAAATCAAGAAAAATCCACAGACTTTATAACTTGTTCCACTATTTTTTTGTTTTTCTTGTTTGTTTCTTCTATCTTATTACCTTTATTATTATTATTTCTATTTCCTCCATCTTGGTCCTTTCATTTTCTGCCCATCTTATGCTTCCCTTTTCTTGAACTACACTACCCATGACTGTTTAAATATGAAGGAGATATAAAAACATTCACAAATACAGAAAAGATGAGAGAATTTATCATCAGAAAGCCCCCACTCCAGGAAATACTAAAGGGAGTTTTCCAACCAGATTCAAAGAACAAAACAAATGAAAACCACAAGTAACAGCTCCACCAAGAACACAATAAAACCATATTTATACTGTGACAACAAAAGAAAAGAAGGGGGGAGAGAATGGAGATTAACAGTAGCAAAGGACGATGAAGTGCAGAAATACTCATAAGATAGGGTACTACAATTTAATATGGTAGGTACCCTTTTCATTACTTAATGGTAACCACCCTTGAAAAAACCACCACAAAAACACTTGACTTAAAAAAGTTAGCTACAGAGGAAAGAAGTATGGAATACAAACAAACAAAAACAAATGATAGAAAAACAAAAGAGAAGAATCAAAAAGGTACAAAACTAACAGAAAGCAATTTATAAAATGGCAATAGGGAACCCACAAGTGTCAATAATTACACTAAATGTAAGTGGATTAAACTTACCAATAAAAAGACACAGAGTAGCAGAATGGATTAAAAAAGAAAATACAACTGTATGCTGCCTACAAGAAACACATCTAAGCAACAAGGATAAAAACAAATTCAAAGTGAAAGGCTGGAAAACAATACTCTAAGCAAACAACACCCAAAAAAGAGCAGGTGTAGCAATACTCATATCTAATAATGCTGAATACAAGACAGAAAAAGTACTCAGAGACAAAATTAGTCATTTCATAATGATTAAGGGGACACTGAATCAAGAAGACATAACAATCCTTAATATATATGCACCAAACCAAGGAGCACCAAAATATATAAGACAGCTACTTATTGACCTTAAATCAAAAACTGACAAAAATACAATCATACTTGGAGACCTCAATACACCGCTGACGGCTCTAGATCGGTCATCCAAACAGAGAATCAACAAAGACATAGTGGCCTTAAACAAAACACTAGAGCGCCTGGATATGATAGACATCTACAGGACATTTCATCCCAAAGTGACTGAGTATACTTTTTTCTCCAGTGTACATGGATTATTCTCAAGAATTGAGCATATGTTGTGCCACAAAAACAACATCAGCAAATTCAGAAAAATCGAAGTTGTACCAAGCATATTTTCTGATCATAAAGCCTTGAAACTAGAATTCAACTGCAAAAAAAAGGGGAAAAAACCCACAAAAATGTGGAAACTAAATAACATACTTTTAAAAAATGAATGGGTCAAAGAAGAAATAAGCATAGAGATAAAAAGATATATATAGACAAATGAAAATGACAATTTGTATTATGAATTTACCTTTGCCACCCAGCTTAGTGTATCCCAAGGTTCTCTTTAACATGCCACAGTCGCAGAGCTCCAGGGAAAAGCAACCTGGTCTCAACTCTCCAGGCAAAGGAGAACAGAAGCTCCATATCCATGCATGCTGCAAATGGCTTTATCCAGTCTACCTGAATCATTACCAGCTAGAAGCAGTGGTCATTGGGACTTGGACATGAGCTGAAAAGTATAGAATGGTGACAACAATTCCAGTGCCATGTGGACTTTTCCTTTGGGGAACTTTCCTGGACTCCTGCTCCCTGTGACAGCTCCTAACAGACTGAACTGTGGTTGGGTTGCATTTTTCAGAGATTTTGCATGATGATGGGGCCAACTTGGACTTGGTGAACATGTTAAGGACACTACTCTTTTAGGGATTCTTGCTGTATTGGCCAAGAGTTTTCTTAAAGGCTTTTAATCACTGTAAAAAAAATAGAGGACTGGATGAAGAAGATCGGCACATATACACCATGGTATACTATTCAGCTAGGAGAAATGATGACATCGGATCACTTGCAGCAGAATGGTGGAGTCTTGGTAGCATTATGTGGGGTGAAATGGGCAAATCAGAAAAAAAACAGGAACTGCAGGATTCTATACATTGGTGGGACATAGAAGCGAGACTAAGAGGCATGGATGGGAGTGTGGTGGTTACGGGGGGTGGGGGGAGGGAAGGAGGGAGAGGGAGAGGGGGAGGGGTACAGGGAGAACTGGATGGAGGGTGGCGGAGGATGATCACTCTTCGGGTGATGGTTATGCAACAGAACTAAATGACAAGATAACCTGGAAATGTTTTATTTGAATGTTTGTACCCTGATTTATTGATGTCACCCCATTAAAATAAAAATTTATTAAAAAAAAAAGAAAATGACAATACGATGTATCAGAATCTCTGGGATACAGCAAAAGCAGTGATAAGAGGAATGTTCATATCACTTCAGGCCTATATGAACAAACAAGAGAGAGCCCAAGTAAACCACTTAACTTCACACCTTAAGGAACTAGAAAAGAAAAAGAAGAACAAAGACAACCCAAGACCAGCAGAAGAAAGGAGATAATAAATATCAGAGCAGAAATAAATGAAATGGAGAACAGAAAAACTATAGAAAAAATCAATAAAACAAGGAGCTGGTTCTTTGAAAAGATCAACAAAATTGACAAACACTTGGCAAGACTCAACAAGGAAAACAGGCACAGGACTCAAATAAATAAAATCCAAAATGAAAGAGGAGATATCAACAGACATCATAGATATACAAAGAATTATTGTAGAATACTATGATAAACTATATGCCACCAAATATAAAAATCTAGAAGAAATGGATAAATTTCTAGAACAATCCAACCTTTCTAGACTGAGTCATAAAGAAGCAGAAAGCATAAACAGACCAATCAGCAGGGAGGAAATAGAAAAAACTATTAAAAACCTCCCCAAAAATAAAAGTCCAGGCCCAGACGGTTATATTAGTGAATTCTATCAAACATTCAAAGAAGACTTGGTTCCTATTCTACTCAAAGTCTTCCAAAAAATTGAAGAAGAAGCAATACTTCCAAACACATTTTATGAGGCCAACATAACCCTCATACCAAAACCAGGCAAGGATGGCACAAAGAAAGAAAACTACAGACCAATATCTCTAATGAATACAGATGCTAAAATACTAAACAAAATACTGGCAAATTGAATACAACAACATATTAAAAAAATAATACATCATGATCAAGTGGGATTCATCCCAAAATCTCAAGGATGGTTCAACATACGTAATACGGTTAATGAAATACACCATATCAACAAAACAAAGAACAAAAACCACATGATCTTATCAATAGATGCAGAATAGGCTTTTGATAAAATACAACACAATTTTATGTTTAAGACTCTCAACAAAATGGGTATAGAAGGATAATATCTCAACATGATAAAGGCCATATATAATAAACCATCAGCCAACATCATATTAAATGGCATAAAACTGAGGACTTTCCACCTTAAATAAGGAACAAGACAGGGTTGTCCACTCTATCCACTCTTATTTAATATGGTGCTAGAAGTTCTGGCCAGAGCAATCAGACAAGACAAAGAAATAAAAGGCATCCATATCAGAAAAGAAGAAGTAAAGGTATCACTTTTTGCTGATGATATGATCCTATACATTGAAAACCTGAAGGACTCCACAAAAAGATTACTAGAAACAATAAACCAATACAGTAAGGTCGCAGGATACAAAATTAACATACAAAAGTCCATAGCCTTTCTATATGCCAACAATGAAATATTAGAAAACGAACTAAAAAAAATAATCCCCTTCACGATTGCAACAAAAATAATAAAATATTAGGAATAAACATAACAAAGAATGTAAAGGACCTATATAACGAAAACTACAAGGCATTGTTAAGAGAAATAGAAAAAGATACAATAAGATGGAAAAATATTCCTTGTTCTTGGATAGGAAGAATAAATATAATTAAAATGGCCATATTACCCAAAGCAATATATAAATTTAATGCAATTCCCATCAAAATTCCTATGACATTTTTTAAAGAAATGGAACAAAAAATCATCAGATTTATATGGAATTATAAATAACCCCGAATAGCCAAAGCAATTCTAAGGAAAAAGAATGAAGCTAGGGGCATTACAATACCTGACTTCAAACTATATTATATGGCCACGATAATCAAAACAGCATGGTATTCGCAGAAAAATAGACACTCAGTCCAATGGAACAGAATAGAAAGCCCAGAAATAAAACCACATATATATGATCAAATAATTTTTGATAAAGGGGCCAACAACACACAATGGAGAAAAGAAAGCCTATTCAACAAATGGTGTTAGGAAAACTGGAAAGCCACATGCAAAAAAATGAAACTTGACTACAGCTTGTCTCCATGTACTAAAATTAATTCAAAATGGATCAAAGACCTAAATATAAGACCTTAAACAATAAAGTACATAGAAGAAGACATAGGTACTCAACTAATGGACCTGGGTTTTAAAGAACATTTTATGAACTTGACTCCAATGGCAAGAGAAGTGAAGGCAAAGATAAATGAATGGGACTACATCAGAATAAAAAGGTTTTTCTCAGCAAGAGAAACTGATATCAAAATAAACAGACAACCAACTAAATGGGAAATGTTATTTTCAAACAACAGCTCAGATAAGGGCCTAATATCCAAAATTTACAAAGAACTCATAAAACTCAACAACAAACAAATAAACTATCCAATAAAAAAATGGGAAGAGGACATGAACAGACACTTCTCCCAGGAAGAAATTACAAATGGCCAACAGATATATGAAAAGATGCTCAGCTTCATTAGTTATTAGAGAAATGCAAATCAAAACTACAATGAGATACCACCTCACACCTGTTAGATTAGCTATTATCAACAAGACGGGTAATAGTAGATGTTGGAGAGGCTGCAGAGAAAAGAGAACTCTCATCCACTGTTGGTGGGACTGTAAAGTAGTACAACCATTATGGAGGAAAGTTTGGTGGTTTCTCAAAAAACTGCAAATAGAACTACCTTATGACCCAGCAATCCCTCTACTGGGTATATACGCCAAAACCTCAGAAATATTGATACGTAAAGACACATGTAGCCCCATGTTCATTGCAGCACTGTTCACAGTGGCCAAGACATGGAAACAACCAAAAAGCCCTTCAATAGAAGATTGGATAAAGAAGATGTGGCACATATACACTATGGAATACTACTCATCCATAAGAAATGATGACATCAGATCATTTACAGCAAAATGGTGGGATCTTGATAACATTATACGGAGTGAAATAAGTAAATCAGAAAAAAACAAGAACTACATGATTCCATACATTGGTGGAACATAAAAACAAGACTAAGAGACATGGACAAGAGTGTGGTGGTTACCAGGGGTAGGGGGAGGGAGGACACAGGAGGGAGAGAGTTAGGGGGAGGGTGATGGGCACAGAGAAATCTAGATAGAGGATGATGGAAGAAAATCTGACTCTGGGCGAGGGGTATGCAACATAATTTAATGACAAGATAACCTAGACATGTTTTCTTTGAATATATGTACCCTGATTTATTAATGTCATCCCATTAACATTAATAAAAATTTATTTTAACAAAATGAAAACTTTGCACCTCCTTTTCTTAGTTTATATGCTGTATTTTTCTATCCTAGTTGAGTTAGGGGTCTCCAGGACCACCCTCAGTCTCAGTGATTGTCTTAGACTCACTGGATTCAGAAAACTGTTATACTCATGCTTGTGTTTTATTAATGTGGAAGGACGTATATTAAAATTAGCAAAGAGAAATAGTGCATGTTATGAAATTCAGGAGGAAGCAGGCACAAACTTCCAAGTATCTTTTTTTAATACAGTCATATGAAGGTGCTTAATTTGATTAGTAACAATGTGGGACAGTTTATAGGAGTATTGCCAACCAGGAAAACTTGCCAGAGATTTTGTACCTATGGTCTTTTATTGGGGGGTGTTAAGTCCCATTGGGGTTCAACCTCCAGATTACTGACACCATCTCCTTGAAGTCAAACCACCCAGAGATCAAACTGAATACAGCATGGCCCAAGACCTCAGGCATATAGAAACATTCTTACAAGGTGTAATATTTTACACATAGTACACTGGAGCTTAGGCAAAAGGCCAAGTAGTGATCAGGTATAAAATTCCAAGAGTTCAGAAGTCATCTCCCAAAACTTTGTCAAGGGCTGGTATTGACAACTTTTCTTAAGATTGTGAAGGGTTTGAGGAACATAAGCAAATAAAATAAATGTTTGCACATTAGTAAGTGAATGATAATTCTTCAAGACTGTATTTAAGTATTAGCTCTTCAGTGAAAACTTACCTGCTGTACTTTAAGAGGTTAATTACTCACATATTTTTGTTTCAGCATATACTTATACTTATTTTCTTTATAGTTATTTTGTACTTTTCATTTCTTTCTTTTTTTAAGAGATAGGAAAGAATAGAGAGGGAGAAAGAGAGAAGCATCAAGTCATCATTTCTTCACTTTTGTTCTGCATTGATTGATTTTTGTATTTGCCTGCACAGGAATGGGTGGGTGAGAGGGAAAAGGTACGTCAAGCCCCTAGCAACTTCAGGCTTCAAGACCAAGATTTTTGAGCTCAAGCCAGCATTTGGATCTTGTTGATCCCACAGTGGTCAAGCTGGCGACCTTGGGCTTTCAAATTGCAACCTCAGCCTTCAGTGTCAATGCATATTCATTGCAACACCATGGGTCAGGCTATACTTTCTGTTTCTTGTAAGATTTTTTAACTCAGGTCATCTTAAATGTAAAAGAATTTATAATTTGCCTCATTTTTTCCCACCATACTGTTCCTTCATTTTAAGAATTGTTTTTATGTATTTCTTATGAGCAAGATCTTTGTATGCATTTTGTATTATAAAAATAGCATTTTGTTTTCAAATTTATAATTATAAATTTGAGGGTGATATCAGAAATAGTACCATACAAAGCACTCTCAATACCTCTTTCCAAAACTTCAACAACTTCTACAACTAGAGACAGAAAATTGCAGGAGTGTCTGTAACTCCTACACAAAGAACAAAGGTATGATTGTGTGAAGAGGTGGCTAAATATATAATCTACCCTGAAAGAAATAAAATGAAGAATGGAACACTCCACATTCTTCACTAAACTGAACAAGGGCTCTTTCACTTGGAACTGAGAAAAAGTCAGGGCTAGGGGCATGGAAGGAGCTGGGCTGAAGCAGAGAGATTCAAGCCAAGGAAAGAGTGTGCCCAGAGAGGCTCAGCCCACACGAGCTAATGCTGGCACCAAACCCTGGCAAAGGCAAGCAAGCCTTTATCCTCATTACCTCCCGATATCCTGGTTGTTGAGTGGGGCCATTGTGCTAGTGGTTTCTCTGAGTGCCCTGGTCACGGGAAACCACATTCCCAGACAGAGGGGCAAGATTAGAAACTGTCAGCAGTAGCCTGCTGCGTGTGCTTTGATAGAGGCTCAGTGTAATCCCTGGTCCCTGACCAACAGCACACAGGAATTAGTTTTGTCTTAAAGTATAAATTGTTGGTATTGATGCAAATTTGGTTCTATTTTACTTTTTAAAAAAAAAACACAAACTTTTTCTATACTGTGTAGCACCAGATAAGATATTATAAAATTTTATCTGCCTATAAAGCAAAGATACTATGTTTTTATAAATTATGTTACTGATTTATATTTTCTCATAGAGATCTTCGATTACTATAGGAACCATCTTCTCAATCCTAATAACCAAAGATGTGATAATCATACATTTATCCAGTCTTGATGTGACAGGACTTTTTCCCCAACACTCAGAAATAAAAACTTTAGTGAATTCATGCCCCACTCTTTCATGTGTAATCGTGGAAAGGGTCATGCCTAAAAGAGAAAGGTGTCCAGTCACTTTAGTTGTTCATTAATTGCTTCTCATATGTGCCTTGAGTGTGGTGCTTATGTTGAGCCAGCAACCTTGGGCTCAAGCCAGGAACCTTGGAATCATATTGTTGATCCCATGCTTGAGCTAATAACCACAAGGTTTCCAATCAGGCACCTCAGTGTTTCTGGTTGATGCTCTATTTACTGGACCACAACTGGTCAGGCTGCCATGTTATACTTTAGATCCTCAGAACTTATTTATGTTATAGCATAAAGTTTGTACCCTTTTGGGATCTCTGGCTTGAGGGTGGGATCATAGGCATGACCGCGTTGTTGCTGGCTTGAGCCCAAGGACACTGGCTTGAACAAGAGGTCACTCACTCCACTGTAGCCTTGATACGAACACATATGAGAAAGCAATCAATGAACAACTAAGGTGCTACAATAAAGAATTGATGTTTCTCATCTCTCTCTTTTTTTGCCTTTCTTTTCCTATCTGTCCCTCTCTTTCTCTCTCTCTCTCTCTCTTTGTGTCACAAAAAAGAAAAAAAACTTACTTGTTTGATCACATGTTCTAATGTCCTGATGAACTGTGCAGTAACAATTGGGTTATTTTGGCCTAACAAAGTCAATTTGAACACCATTGTAAGATTTGCCTAAAAATCCATTACTTTTTTTTCCAACTCATACATTCTGATATGGATGAATATTAGTAAAAATGTTACAGAAGATTTATGTCACTTGAATTTTCCTTTTTAGAGTATGTGTGTAATTTATTTATTTTGTTGTCTATATCTTCACTATTTTGAGTTGATATATACTTTTTAGAATTAAAACATTTGATGATGAACTCCTGTATAATAACTTTCTTGAAGAGATGTGTTCTTTCATGGGATACTAATTTTCTATTAATCTTCAGATGTCTATAAGTACAAATTTTTATATAGAAAGAGCCCCCTTAAGTTTTATGGCACTAAGCTCAACCTATTGATTGTACACATACTGTTCAGTACCCTCATGAGATTTGCTTTAGGGATCAAGGCTTCGCCTGATAAGTTTTTTAAAATGAGAACTAATGGAAAGACCAGAAAGGACTCAATGGGGACTGAAAGTGGAGATTCATTATTCTACTTAGAAGCCTGTTAAGTGTAAAATGGCACTCTGAGAAAGGTAAGCTTGGTCAAGGGCAAGCAGGACATTTCTTCTGGCTGGCATTGAATAGAACTCTTGCAAGGCTGCAAAGAGGCACCGACTTCAGTGATTTGAAAATCAAATGTCATCACTGAGACTTTGAACTCTGTGTCATACAAGATGCCAAGCTTGGCAACTGGCATAATCTGTTCTCCTAAGCAGTTATATTTCTTATTGTAAAGTAATATACTGGCTTTTGACACATAAGTTTTCTTTTTTCTTTCATGGCCTGAACAAAGCAGGATTTGTGATTTAATGAAGACTCTTGATGTGTAGCCATGGCAGAATAGCCCCAGGAACTGGCTGGTCCTCTGTCAGCACAGTGGTACAGGGCTTTAACTGATAAGGTTAAAGCTGGAAGATACATTTAGCCTCAGGTATAAAATGTCAAGATAAAAACTATTTGAAGTTTTTAGGTAATGATGACTGGTAATTTAACCTACATTTACCCACCCCTGCCTTCTTCGGGCTGACACTTTAGTGGGACAGACCCTATGATATAATATAGTGGGACTGCACGCAGTCTCTAATATCCATTCTATCATAAGTCTTCAATGATGACTCCCACTTTTCTAGGATCAAACATAATGAATTCTTCTTGTTAATTCCTTCCTACTGTAAGATATATTGGTGTCTATATATTTCTCTGTCCTAGAGTTAGATAGGATAAAGAGATGTGGTATAGTGTACAAATATTTATAAAAGAAGAAATGGTGTACAAATATATAAAGAGGGAGACAATCTGCTTTCCAATAGTTTGAATAATATTGACAAGTGTTCATTTAGTTGAACCCAGTAACAACTTTAGTGAGGCTTAAAGTGACTTAAAGTGACTTAGTGGGGCTTAAAGTGATTTCAGTTATTATTCATTTACCTGAGTGTTCCCAAGATGACAATGGTCTAAGTCAAAACAGAAAAAAGTTTTTTCAGTCCTCTGCTGAGAAATCTTAATACTCATTGCCTACTACATTGGAATACATCATGTTGAGGGAAAAGAATGCAAGCTACAGAAGTGACATTCACAGTACAGTGCTATTATATTTATGTAATTAAAAACATTAATACTATGTATTGTTTATGGATTATAGCTACGTGGTAAAGAGTGTCATGCATGAGAATGAAGAACTGACAAATTTAGTATAGTACTTCGCTGTGGGGTAGGGAAGGAAGAGAATACACTTGAGAAAGGCTTCATATGCATTTATAATATTTTATTCCTTAAGTTTTTGAATGCACAGATGGCCCATTATATTCTCCTAAATTTTTGTAAAATTTATTTTTTAAAAGTTTAATTTAAAGAGAAGATGTGAATGAGAGGATGTGTTATTTTAATGAATATGTTAAATCTTTGCATAAGTCAGCGTTACTTTATTTTCCTTCATCTCTACAAGAGGTTTGTGTGAGCAAATGCCAAGCCTAGTTTGTGTGACTCTGAGCGTTCTCTGCTCTGGATGTTCTGGTAGCCTCCTGTCAACCTCAGACTGTGGAGATTTGGCCATGTACAGGCTACTGAACGTGTTTTGGATGGCAGCTCCCTATGCACAAGTTAACTGCTTTTTTTTATTCGCACATGCCATCCCTGGGTGGGGTGGGGGTTACTTTGTTTGACCAGGAGACTACAGTGAGGCTCAAAGGAATTATTAAAATATAGAATTTTGAGCCACTAAATTTATTAATGGGCTCAGTGATTTTTTCCTTTGATGGTGGAATCAAGGGTGAGAAGGCCACGACCTGGTGCTTTTTAAATGAAAGTTATGGTTGACATCTTTTCTACTGAGACTTTTTCTTTTGAGCAGATTCTGTGTGTTATTGCTTTTGGATATGTGACTGATCCAGTGTTAAAGACTGATGGAAATTGTTTGCTTCCCCTACCCCATTTGTTCTGAAAGCAGAACTTGAGTCATTCCTGTTCTCTCTAGGCTTTTGATAGTTATGAGAAGCAGTTACAGCTTTGAGATGCAAGGTATGTGCATTACAATAAATTGTTCTCTGTGGGTGGCATAGTTGGTTGTACAAAGGGAAAATGCTAAAAATGAGCCAAGATTGAAAAAGATTTTGGAAGCAAACAGATAAGCCATAACACATTACATGGATCACAGGTCACCTATGTCAATTTACAAGAGTCTCAATCAGAATGTTCTTTAATCAAAATGTTAATCTTCAACAAGTACATTTTTGTATTAACTGAGAAATATTTTCTTTCCTTATTACACAATAATATACATATTCATATATGTATATACAATATGTATGTGTGTAGTTATATCTCTTTTACATGTTTTTACAAAGATTGGAGTCTAAACCAGATGATAAACTAGCACTATCTGTCATTCATAATTTCTGCCACTGTTGTAATAAAAGAGATGTCTCCTTTCCCCAAGTTTTCAGAGATAGGAAATACAACTACTCTATTGCTGCATGGAAAAGAATGGAAAAAGAACATGTGGCCTCTATTACATTCTCATGGAACTTCTCAGAGGAAATGAGGGGCATATGTTTGGTGAGTGGAAAATGACAGTTTGAGCATAGAGGGCTCAGCCTTGCCCAGGTGTCTCTTGGAATGACTAGTCCTCAGCAGCTCTTTGCTCATAACTGTGATGAGATAATTAATGAGATGAGCTTTCTAGATAGATCCTGTTCCTAGTAGAGGGGAATGTTTAACTGAGTGGGGAACATATATCTTGGAGAGATTAGGGGGCTCTTGGCTGGCTATAGGTCAAGCCAAACACTTTAGACTTTCCAGAAATGATAATATCCTTTTTCTTCCTTTTTTTTCTCTTCTCTTATTTTTTGGGGAGGGAGGTTTGACAGAAAAAGTAACAGATAGGGACAGACAGGGAGAGAGATGAGGAGCACCAATTCTCATCCTGTTTCTTATTTTAGGGTATATTCTTCTGTCTCCACAATTTGCTTTACTTTCTCTTTTTGTTCCTTTGAGTTGAATAAAATTGTCATCTTGCCCAGTATTGAAAAAGTTGTCTTTGTTACATTGTGTGTTTAAATAGTTTCAGCCTGCTGGGTGTAGCTAGGGAGGTGCACACAATGCCTGTCTTGTCACCTGGCCTGAGTGGGTTCTGAATGGGTCGCCGGTGGTGTGTGAGCCTCCTTGCCCTTTTAATCTGAGCAGGGCTGCCTGGTGTAAAAGGGGCGGTGTGATGTGTTCTTTGCATGTCCTGTTTAAATTATCTGTTGTCAGAGGACGGTCTGTGCTAGGTACCTGGTTGCTTTCTTGTATCTCACTTCCCATTAGATCCACCCTTTGTCCTGGTGGGGTAGCTTGGGTACACACACAACCTTAATTTGTTCATTCTTCACCTTCTCGGTGCTTGGCAGCCCTGTGCCCACACAAAGCATTGCCCAACTCACACCGCACTTGGCCACAAGGTTTTGCTAGCTTTGTGCTTTCTTTGTTTAGAGCAGCCTGACCAGTGTGAGCAGCAGTGCCCCCCAAACTCTGCACTTTCTCTGATCAAGCAGTCCTGTGTGCAGAAAAAAAAAAGAAACAGCAGAAGGCCTTTGCCATTTAGCTCATGTGGTTAGGAACATCCAACAGAAACAGCACATTTGTGTATTTGAACCCCAGTCAGGGCATAACCAATGAGTCCACGGCTGAGTGGAACAACAAATGAATGTTTCCCTTCCCACTCTCTTCTCTCTCCTTTCTTTTCTCTGTCTCTCTATAAATTAATAAAAATTAAACCCTGGCCAGATAGCTTCATTTGTTAGAACTTTGTTCTGGACCACGGAGGTTGTCGGATTAATTCCATATTTAGGGCACATACAGGATCATCTTGATGTTTCTGTCTCTCTCTGCCTCTCTCTCAAAAACAACAACAAAGACAATTGGGAGAACTAATTGTAAACCAAAGACTGTATCCAGTTTTCTACTGTAAAACTCGGGGATTAAAAGAGTTAGGTATTGCCCTGTCTTCTCAGAGGAAAATAGGTCCACTAGGTAGCTCCATGCAGAAATCTCAGCTGATGGAGTATGGGAGCTGGTCCCACCAACCCTACCATGCAGTCCTCTGTGCACTTGTCTGCAGGCTTGTCTGGAGGCAAGAACTGGCTTGAGGCTGATATACTCGCGCGAGACACTGCCCTTTTCCCAGAGGATCACCGGCCTCTGCAGGATACACAGTGCATCCCTGCAAGTACCAGGAAAGGGATGGAGGGAGAGAGAGGGTGGACTTCCGCTGTTCTCGACCGGCCACTAATGGGAGGCAGCCTGTGGTGTCCTGATTTAAAACATTCTCAAATGCGGAGGGTGATTGGAGCCAATTGAAGCCTTCTCAAGGCCACTCAAGACATAGGCCAGGTGAGCCCTCTTAGGCAGTGAGGGGAAGGGCAAGGGCAGGGCCACAAAGAAGGAGTTCCACAGGTAGGGCAGCCTGAGTGCATTTGCTGAAGATGGAGCCTCTGAAGGAGGTAGGGCCTGGCAGATGAGTGGCGGGTTCATGGCAAAAGTTTGATAGGGGAGGTTGAATGAGATCACTTGGTGTGGAGCCTTGAGAGGTGTGGCTTATCAGGGTTTAGGGTTAGGGTTAGGGTGAGGGTTAGGGTGAGTGTTACCGTGAGGGTTAGGATAAGGGTGGGGGTAAGACTGAGCATTAGGAGGGTTAGGGTTAGGGTGAGGGTGAGTTTGAGGGTGAGGGTTAGGTTTATGGTTATGAATAATTGATGCTTCTCATCTCTCCCTGCCTGTTTATCCCTTTCTCTTTCTCAACAAAACAAAAAGGGGGAGAATGTTCACCATGAAGTCATGTCAAACCATTATATTTTGATTTTTTTATAACTTTTTTTTATTATCTCCTCAAATTTACTTTCTGGTCCTTGGTGTTTGCTTCAGTCTGAGATACTACAGCATTTTTTTCAGTGCTTGCATATTTGGTGAGGTGAACAGGGACCTCTAGTCTCAGTTTCACAAAAATTGTTTTCTTTTTTTCTCTGCTAAAAGAACTGGTCAACAAACCACCACCCCATAATCCCAGTCCCCAGAAACTCCTCTCTGGTTCTTTGGCAGTTGCCACAAAGAAAATGGCCCATATCTCACACCTCCACTCCTGGCTGCATCTAGTCCCAGGCTACTCAAAGTACGGTTCCTTAATCTCTAGCAAAGAAAGTGTTGTAGTATCCCAGACTTACAGAATGAGAATCTGCATTTTAGAAAAATCCCAGGATATTTATATGCAGTAAATGTTGACAAATCCCTATTTTTAATTATTTATAACTGAGAATATGGATATGTAAAAATTCTACCAGTTAATAAATTTAACTCCTCATATTGGAAAGCCAAAATCCACTAAATGCTTTTTGTCAGCTGTTTTAACTCATCCGTGACTTTTTAAGTTATTAATGACAATCAGGTCACATAGTTTTGATCTCCCATAATCCCAAAATTTCCCTGCCACTAGTAAAATTTTTAAATGATGTAGAAATTCTGATTCCAAAGGTGGCAGTTTTCGGGGTGCTGTTACATGGGAGTAACAGAAAATATAATGCACACTGTACTATATATTTTATACATTAGGCTAGGCCACAGTATATCAGAGATAACCAAAAAGTTTGTGAAAGTAGGGAGTCAGGGTAGACCCATGACAACACAGTGGGTCTTGACGAGCACACACCCCAGAAACCTCAATCTAGGATTGGAGGTCCACAAGACAATTGAGTAAGGTCCCATCTGATGGGCTGAACACCTCAGCTCTCTTTGCAGGCTCTATGACTAAGTAAACTGCTTTATACTTATGCTTTTATTTCCTCATTTGAAAAGCAGGGTTATTATATGAGAGTTAAATGAGATGCTACATGTTAAGCACTTAGCATAGTGTCTGGCACAAAATAAAAGCTTCACATATGTCAAAATCCATGGCAGAAACACATGTTCTCTGTAGGCCTCAGTTTCCTCATTAATTCTATAAATATTACTAAGCACCTACTAATTGCAAAGCTCCATGTTAGGCACTGGGAATCCAGTGAGAATTAAAACTCAGTCCCTTTCACTTAAAAGCAAAAAGTCAGGTGGAGAAGCCAAATAATGCCTAGGTGCTACAACAGAAGAAAAACGTCTATAGCCTCACAGTGAGATGAGGAACTCTGGAGACCCCAGATGATAAAAGGCTAGGACCACCTTTTCTTAATTTATTTAATTATTATTTTTCTTCCAAAGTTAGAAGCGGGACAGCAGTCAGACTCCACACATGCACCTGATCGGGATGCAGCCATCATGCCCACCAGGGGGCAATGCTCTGCTCATCTGGGACAGTGCTCTGTTGCAACAGGAGCCATTTTAGTGTCTGAGGCAGAGTCCATGGAGCCCTCCTCAGGGCTTGCAGTAAACTTTGCTTCAATATAGCTTTGGCTGCAGGAGGGAAAGAGAGAGATAGAGAGGAAGAAGAGGGGAAAGTTTGAAAAAGCACATGGGTGCCTCTTCTGTGTGTCCTAGCTAAGAATTAAACCCAGGACTTCCACACCATGGGCCAACACTCTACCACGGAGCAAACCAGCTAAGGCCACCACTTGTTTGTAATTTAAAGTTAAAACAGCAATGGTAAAAGTTGTAATAGAGATGAAAATAGCATCTTCCTGAATTTTCTGATGACAATATTCAAGATAATTGAGGCTGTTTCTCCTGTTTTTTTTTTTTGTTTGTTTGTTTAAATCTTAATTATTCAATAAATGCTCATCCACAAGACAAGTCAAAGTAACACTCGGGTCCAGAAGAGCTCATTAGCATCCATTCTTGTTTCAGTGTGTCCAAGCTTTGGAAGGAAGACACAGAAATAAAGAGGATACAAAAAAGACATCTGTGAAGCAGAAAACCAGAAGGTTGTATAGGCAGATCTCATTCTATTGTGTGTAGCTTCACTGTGCTTCATAGTTGTTGCCCTATTTTTTCTTTAATTTAAAACTGAAGGCAAAACCCTCCACTAGTATCTTTTGGTTACAGCTCACTCTATTATGTGGTTGGTCTGGAACCAAACCAGCAAACTATCCAAAGTTTTCCTCTGATTATTTCTAATTTCTGGGGCTATATATCCTTACACTTGTTCATTCACTCATTCAATGTAACCACATCACATCATTTGGAAAGTTCAGAAAGTTATGTTTCTTTCTGAGGCATAAGAAAGATCTCAACCCACAAATAATTCCACTATCACCATCACAACTCGCTTTTCTGTGCACTCAGCACCCACTAGGGCCTGAAGTTCCAATCACAACAGCCACAAAAGCTTGGCAACCTTCACATGAGCATTTTCCTCCTACTTGATGAACTCCTATACATCACTCTAAGCCCACTTTTAGGCTCTGCCTCTCTGAAGTCTTCCCTGTGCCCATAGGAGGGGCTGTACCCCATTAAAATGCCTTCTTTAGATATTTTTCTATTCTGTAAATGTTCTGCCCATCTCTGGCATTGCTCTGTTGCAACAGGAGCCATTCTAGAGCCTGAGGTGGAGGCCATGGTCCCTCCTCAGCACCCGGGACAACTTTGCTCCAATGGAGCTTTGGCTGCAGGAGGAGAAGGGAGAGATACAGAAGAAGAAGAGGGGGAAGGTTGAAGAAGCAGATGGCTGCCTCTTTTGTGTGTACTAGCCGTGAATTAAACCCAGGACTTCCAAACACTGGGCCGACGCTTTACCACTGAGCAAACCAGCCAAGTCCACCACCTGTTTGTAATTTAAAGTGAAAACAAGAATGGTAAAAAAAAGTAGAGGACAGAGATGAAAATAACATCTTCCTGAATTTTCTGATGACAACTTTCTAGATAATTGAGACTATTTCTTCAGTTTTTGTGCTTAAGCCTTAATGATTTCATAAAAGCTGGTTTCACGACCAAGTCAAAGAAAACTCATGTCTAGAAGAACTCATTGGCATCCACTCTTGCATCAGTGTGTCCAAGCTTTGAAAGGAAGACACAGAAATAAAGGTAATACAAGAAAGACAGCTGTGAAACAGAAAACCAGAAGGTTGTATAGGCAGACCTCATTCTATTGTGTGTAGCTTCATTGTGCTTCATAGATGTTGCCTTATTTTTTTCTTTCTTTTAAAACTGAAGAAAAAAACCCTTCACTAGTAAGTTTTGATTACAGCTCATTCTATTGCATGGTTGGTCTGGAACCAAACCAGCAAACTATCCAATATTTGCCTCTGATTATTTCTAAAGTCTGAGGCTATATATCCTTACACTTGTTCATTCACTAATTCAATATAACCACATCACATCATTTGGAAATTCAGAAAATTATCTTCCATTCTGAGGCATAAGGGATATCACAACCCCAAAATAATTTCTCTATCACCATCACAACTCTATTTTCTGTTCACTCAGTACACACTAGGGCCTGAAGTTCCAATCACTACAGCCACAGAAGCTTAGCAAGCTTCACAGGAGCCCTTCCCTCCTACTTGATGAACTCTTATACATTACTCAAATACCAGTTTTAGGCTCTGCCTCTCTGAATTATTCCCTGTGCCCATAGGAGGGGCTGGATCCCATGAAAATGCCTTCTTTTGATATTCTTCTATTCTGTGAATGTTCTCCATTTAAACTGGCAGTTCCCTTAAGAGACTGTGGGATCCTAGTTCATGGATGATGTCAGAGTAATGGCGGGGTAGGAAGTGATACCGATAAATCTCCCCCAAAACTCAACAAGATCTTCAACCAGAAACAGAAAAACCTATCCTTAGAGCCTCCAGATGCTTCGCAATACACCCAAAGGTATGGTCGAGTGAAAAATTGGCTAAATATATAACCAAACCCCGAAGGAAATAGGGAGTAAGAAATGCTCTGCCTTCCTCACTAACCTAAACAGGGCGGCTTTCTCTGGTAACTCTGAATATAGAAAGTGAGGCGGGCAAAGGGGGTGAATAGATCCAGGCCGCGGCACAAACGGCCGAACCAGGCTGTGGCACGGAGATTCAAGCCGAGGAAAAACTGATCCTGTGGCAACCCGGGCAATACAAGCTAACACTCACGCCAAACCCAAACAAAGAAAGACAAGTGCGGCAGCCATTTTACCCGATCTCCTGGTCGGCACACACGCAGTTAGTGGGCGAGAGATTTATTCCTAAGCCCCGGGAGTGGGTGCCCGTGTTACTCCACAGAGAGGTAGAGTCAGAGGCCGTTCTGTGGGCCAAAAGCAGAATCTCTGGGCCGCCCCAGCACCCTGGGAAAGCCATGCATGGGAGGGAGTGAGAACTAATTCCAATGGTGGAAATTTTCCGTGCTGGTGGGGGTTTCACTCAGAGGGAAACGTGGCCAGCTTCATATCCTGGTCTGCGCGTGCAGATAGTGAGTGAGAGATTCCTCTGAGTGCCTCGGCAGTGCGCGCCCGTGTTATCACACAGAGGGGCAGAGTCAGGGGCCTTTGTGTGGGCCAAATCAAAATCTCAGGCCACCCTACCGCCTTGCAAAATCCACGCACGGGAACAGAGTGAGAGCCAATTCCAACGCTTCAACTTTTCCATGTGGTTGGGGGTTTCACTCAGAGCATGAGATTGCTGGCCAGATATCCTGGTCTGCACGCGCAGATAGTGAGTGAGAGTTTCCTCCAAGCGCCCCGGAAGTGGGCACCTGCCTGTGTTATCGGAGAGAGTGGCAGAGCCAGAGGTCTTTGAGTGGGCGGAAAGCCCGCCTGATTATGCTAGCAGCTCTGACTGACTGAGCCTTACCCAGAGCCCTGTGCTGAGTGGAAATAGAGTGGGGAGTTGCCAGCTCTTGGAGCCTCTTACTATCCAGGCAGAGGCAGCAGCAACCCCATAGCTAGATTATCAGGCTACTAATTGAGGAAGGAAAGACTAGGAGAAAGGCTCCAGGAACACGGACTCTCTCACTGCCGGAGCCTATAAATGCTAATGAGCTTCGACTGCCAACGAGATTGAAGCACAATACATGACATTGCCATAGAGACTTATCAACTGCAAACATCTACCTGAGCATGCCAAAGGGGCATAACCCGGGGTACAGAGTCACCAACCAGGAAGAGGGAGAGAAAAGAAAAAGCAAGAATTTAACCTCTCAAAATCAAGAATAATCTGCAGACTTTATAACCTATCCCATTTTATTATATTTGTTCATTTGTTTCTCTTATTTTCGTTCTTGATATTTTTTTTCCTCCTCTAATTTGGCCGATTAACTCTCTGCCGGTCTTACTCTCTCCTCTCTTTGGACTACACTACCCATAAGTGTTCCATCTCCCATTATCTTTTCTCTCCTGTTCCTTTCTCTCTATGAGGGTTGCACTCCAAAACCCTTAACTCTCTCTCTCTCTCTCCTCTTTTTTCTTATTTCTTCTTTTAGTGGTTCCCTCTTTTTTTCTCACTCTCTCTTTCTTTCCTCCCTCTATATTAGTTTCTTCCTTTCTCCTTTACATCTCCTCTCATTCAAACCTCAATAACAAACAAATTATCTTATCTGGGACTCAAACTTATGTTTGTGGCATTTTGGGGGGTTTTTACTTCACCTTTTTAACTCACAAGCGGTGCTCCCATCCCTGGCTCTCCATTTTATCTAGTTCTTGTTCCACTAATTACAATAGCAATTTTTTAATTTGTCCCCCCATTTTTCTGTTTTCCTCTTATTGCTCTCATCATAACTCTTAGACAACCAACACCTAAAAGCAAATCATTTTATTCTTGACCCAAATTTTTTCCTTATTTGCTTTTTGTGGGTCCATACCCCCTTCTTTTTTCTTTTCTTTTCTTTTCTTTTTTTTTTTTTTTTGCCCCTTTATTACATTTCCCCAATTCAGGCCTTCCATTACAGGCATTGTTTGTTAAAATTCACAGTTCACCACAAGATTTTCTCAAGAAAGAGGGGAGAGGAGAGGAGAGGAAAAAAGGAGGGGGGGAATAATTTCCTCTTTTAAAAATTTTTATTTTATTTTATTTTTCTTTATTTCATTATTAATTTTTTTTTTAAAAAAACAACTCTTTTCAATTTTTTATTTTTTTAACTTTTTATTCTTTATTAAATCTCATTAATACTATCAACAGAACCACCCTCAGATGCCATTAAGGAAGAGAAAATTGAATATCATGGATACAAAAGAAAGAGAGGTAACACAGCTAGATGAGGAAAAATCTATGGAGAAAAAATTTAATATATTGGAAACCTTGGAGCTAAATGAAAGAGAATTCGAGATAGAAATCCTAAAAATCCTCCAAGATATACAAGAAAACACAGAAAGGCAATTTAGGGAGCGCAGAAAACAACTCAATGAACAAAGAATATATGTCCAAGGAAATTGAAACTATAAAAGCAAATCAAACAGAGATGAAAAACTCAAGTCACGAGCTGAAAAACAAAGTAACAAGCTTAGCTAATAGAACCGGTCAGATAGAAGAGAGGATTAGTGAAATGGAAGAAAAGCAACTTGAGGCACAACAGAGAGAAGAAGAAAGAGACTCAAAAATTAAAAAAATGAGATAGCCCTACAAGAATTATCTGACTCCATCAAAAAGAATAACATAAGAATAATAGGCATATCAGAGGGAGAAGAGAGAGAAAATGGAATGGAGAACATACTCAAACAAATAATAGATGAGAACTTCCCAAGCCTGTGGAAAGAACTAAAGCCTCAAGTTCAAGAAGCAAACAGAACTCCGAGATTTCTTAACCCCAACAAAGCTATTCCAAGGCATATCATAATGAAATTGACACAAACCAACAGCAAAGAAAAAATTCTCAAGGCAGCCAGGGAAAAAAGAATACAACATATAAAGGAAGGCCCATTAGATTATCATCATATTTCTCAGCTGAAACTCTACAAGCTAGAAGAGAGTGAACCCCAATATTTAAAGTCCTGAAAGAGAGGAACTTTCAGCCAAGAATACTATACCCATCAAAGCTATCCTTCAAATATGAAGGAGAAATAAAAACATTCACAGATACAGAAAAGATGAGAGAATTTATCATCAGAAAACCCCCACTCCAGGAATTACTAAAGGGGGTTCTCCAATCAGATACAAAGAACAAAAAAAAACAGAGCCACAAATAAAAGCTCCAAGAAGAACACAATAAAACCAAATTTAAACTGTGACAACAACAAAAAGAAAGAGGGGGAGAAGATGGAGATTAACAGTAGCAAAGGACGATGGAGTGCAAAAGTACTCACAAAATAGTTCGCAACAATGAACAGGGTAGGGACCCTTTTCATTACTCAAAGGTAACCACCATCGAAAAAACCACCACAGAAGCACATGATTTAAAAAAGATAGCAACAGAGGAAAGATGTATGGAATACAACCAAATAAAAACAAAAGATAGAAAAACGAAAGAGAAGGATCAAACAAGACACAAAACTAACAGAAAGCAAGATATAAAATGGCAATAGGGAACTCACAAGTGTCAATAATTACACTAAATGTAAACAGATTAAACTCACCAATAAAAAGGCACAGAGTAGCAGAATGCATTAAAAAAGAAAATCCAACTTTATGCTGCCTACAGGAAACTCATCTAAGTAACAAGGATAAAAACAAATTCAAAGTGAAAGGCTGGAAAACAATACTCCAAGCAAATAACATCCAAAAAAAAGCAGGTGTAGCAATACTCATATCGGATAATGCTGACTACAAGACAGGAAAAGTACTCAGAGACAAAAATGGCCATTTCATAATGGCTAAGGGAACACTAAATCAAGAAGACATAACAATTCTTAATGTATATGGACCAAACAAAGGAGAACCAAAATATATAAGACAGCTACTTATTGATCTTAAAACAAAAACTGACAAAAATACAATCATACTTGGAGACCTCAATACACCGCTGACGGCTCCAGATCGGTCATCCATACAGAGAATCAACAAAGACATAGTGGCCTTAAACAAAACATTAGAGCACCTGGATATGATAGACATCTACAGGACATTTCATCCCAAAGTGACTGAGTATACATTTTTCTCCAGTGTACATGGATCATTCTCAAGAATTGACCATATGTTGGGCCACAAAAACAACATCAGCAAATTCAGAAAAATTGAAGTTGTACCAAGCATATTTTCTGATCATAAAGCCTTGAAACTAGAATTCAAATGCAAAAAAGAGGGGGAAAAACCCACAAAAATGTGGAAACTAAACAACATACTTTTAAAAAATGAATGGGTCAAAGAAGAAATAAGCGCAGAGATCAAAAGATATATACAGACTAATGAAAATGACAATATGACATATCAGAATCTGTGGGATGCAGCAAAAGCAGTGATAAGAGGGAAGTTCATATCACTTTAAGCCTATATGAACAAACAAGAGAGAGCCCAAGTGAACCACTTAACTTCACACCTCAAGGAACTAGAAAAAGAAGAACAAAGAAAACCCAAAACCAGCGGAAGAAAGGAGATAATAAAAATCGGAGCAGAAATAAATTAATTAGAGTACAGAAAAACTATAGAAAAAATTAATAGAACAAGGAGCTGGTTCTTTGAAAAGATCAACAAAATTGACAAACCTTTGGCAAGACTCAACAAGGAAAAAAGAGAAAGAACTCATATAAACAAAATCCAAAATGAAAGATGAGAAATCACCATGGACACTGTAGATATACAAAGAATTATTGTAGAATACTATGAAAAACTTTATGCCACTAAATTCAACAACCTAGAAGAAATGGATAAATTCCTAGAACAATACAACCTTCCTAAACTGAGTCATGAAGAAGCAGAAAGCCAAACACATTTTATTAGTAGAGAAGAAATAGAAAAAACCATTAAAAACCTCCCCAAAAATAAAAGTCCAGGCCCTGACGGCTATACCAGTGAATTTTATCAAACATTCAAAGAAGACTTGGTTCCTATCCTACTCAAAGTCTTCCAAAAAATTGAAGAAGAAACAATACTTCCAAACACATTTTATGAGGCCAACATAACCCTCATACCAAAACCAGGCAAGGATGGCACAAAAAAAGAAAACTACAGACCAATATCTCTAATGAATACAGATGCTAAAATACTAAACAAAATACTAGCAAATCGAATACAACAACATATTAAAAAAATAATACATCATGATCAAGTGGGATTCATCCCAGAATCTCAAGGATGGTTCAACATATGTAAAACAGTTAAAGTAATACACCATATCAACAAAACAAAGAACAAAAACCACATGATCTTATCAATAGATGCAGAAAAGGCTTTTGATAAAATACAACACAATTTTATGTTTAAGACTCTCAACAAAATGGGTATAGAAGGAAAATATCTCAACATGATAAAGGCCATATATGATAAACCATCAGCTAACATCATATTAAATGGCACTAAACTGAAGGCTTTCCCCCTTAAATCAGAAACAAGACAGGGTTGTCCACTCTCTCCACTCTTATTTAATGTGGTACTACAGGTTCTAGCCAGAACAATCAGACAAGACAAAGAAATAAAACGCATCCATATCAGAAAAGAAGAAGGTATCACTTTTTGCAGATGATATGATCCTATACATTGAAAACCCCAAATAATCCACAAAAAGACTACTAGAAACAATAAGCCAATACAGTAAGGTCGCAGGATACAAAATTAACATACAGAAGTCAATAGCCTTTCTATATGCCAACAATGAAACAATTGAGAACGAACTCAAAAGAATAATCCCCTTCACGATTGCAACAAAAAAAATAAAATACTTAGGAATAAACATAACAAAGAATGTAAAGGACTTATATAATGAAAACTATAAACCAGTGTTAAGGGAAATCGAAAAAGATATAATGAGATGGAAGAATATACCTTGTTCTTGGCTAGGAAGAATAAATATAATCAAGAAGGCTATATTACCCAAAGCAATATACAAATTTAATGCAATTCCCATCAAAATTCCAATGACATTTTTTAAAGAAATAGAGCAAAAATCATCAGATTTATATGGAACTATAAAAAACCCCGAATAGCCAAAGCAATCCTAAAGAAAAAGAATGAAGCTGGGGTCATTACAATACCTGACTTCAAATTATATTATAGGGCCACGACAATCAAAACAGCATGGTATTGGCAGAAAAATAGACACTCAAACCAATGGAACAGAATAGAAAGTCCAGAAATAAAACCACATATACATAGTCAAATAATTTTTGATAAAGGGGCCAATAACACACAATGGAGAAAAGAAAGCCTCTTCAATAAATGGTGCTGGGAAAACTGGAAAGCCACATGCAAAAGAATAAAACTGGACTACAGTTTTTCCCCCTGTACAAAAATTAACTCAAAATGGATCAAAGATCTAAACATAAGACCTGAAACAATTAAGTACATAGAAGAAGACATAGGTACTCAACTCATGGACCTGGGTTTTAAAGAGCATTTTATGAATTTGACTCCTCAAGCAAGAAAAGTGAAGGCAAAAATTAATGAATGGGACTACATCAGACTAAGAAGTTTATGCTCAGCAAGAGAAACTGATAACAAAATAAACAGAAAGCTAACTAAATGGGAAATGGTATTTTCAAACAACAGCTCAGATAAGGGCCTAATATCCAAAATATACAAAGAACTCATAAAACTCAACAACAAACAAACAAACAATCCAATAAAAAAATGGGAAGAGGATATGAACAGACACTTCTCCCAGGACGAAATTACAAATGGCCAACAGATATATGAAAAGATGCTCATCTTCTTTAGCTATTAGAGAAATGTAAATTAATACTGCAATGAGATACCACCTCTCACCTGTTCGATTAGCTATTATTAGCAAGACAGGTAATAGCAAATGTTGGAGAGGCTATGGAGAAAAAGGAACCCTCATCCACTGTTGATGGGAATGTAAAGTAGTACAACCATTATGGAAGAAAATATGGTGGTTCCTCAAAAAACTGAAAATAGAACTACCTTATGACCCAGCAATCCCTCTACTGGGTATATACCCCCAAAACTCAGAAACATTGATATGTAAAGACACAAGCAGCCCCATGTTTATTGCAGTATTGTTCACAGTGGCCAGGACATGGAAGCAACCAAAAAGCCCATCAATAGATGACTGGATAAAGAAGATGTGGCACATATACACTATGGAATACTACTCAGCCATAAGAAATGATGACATCGGAACATTTACAGCAAAATGGTGGGATCTTGATAACATGATATGAAGCGAAATAAGTAAATCAGAAAAAACTAGGAACTGCATTATTCCATACGTAGGTGGGACATAAAAGTGAAACTAAGAGACATTGATAAGAGTGTGGTGGTTACGGAGGGGAGGGGGGAATGGGAGAGGGAAAGGGGGAGGGGCACAAAGAAAACAAGATAGAATGTGACAGAGGACAATCTGACTTTGGGTGATGGGTATGCAACATAATTGAATGACAAGATAACCTGGACTTGTTATCTTTGAATATATGTATCCTGATTTATTGATGTCACCCCATTAAAAAAATAAAATTATTAAAAAAAAAAAAGTCTGTGGGTTTTGCATCCCCAGCATTGAGCGCGGGGTCCTGCAAAGTGTTGGCCACAGCAGCGTTTTCACCTATGACAAAATGCAAGCCTCCTCCAGATGGACTGAGGAGCTCAGGAACAAATAGGTCTCCTCGCTTGTGCAGAACTGGAGATAAGTCCATCATTCTTTGCATCCAGCACCACTGGAAACTGCACCAACTCAGCTGGGAAAGTGCAGAGCGGAGGCTGAGTTTTCTCCAAGATTCTGGAAATGATGGCAGAAACCCAGATTCTACCAGCGCAGCCTCAGGAGTGCCTCTGGGCCAAGACAGCCTGGAGGTGGGCGGAAAGACCAGCAGCACCCAACAGAGGAGCAGTGCAAGTGTGCAAACACACACACACACACACACACACACACACACACACACACACAGAAATGCACTAGGAGGCAGCGACAAGACAGGAAGCGACAAACACTCCCTAAGTTCAAGAGCAGCGCCTGGCTCTACAGGGAAAACTGGCCATCTTCACAATCACATGACCACTGAGGCACTGTGTCCTTTTCACCCTTTAGACCAGGGGTCTCAAACTCAACTCAGCATGTGGGCCGCAGAGCAAGATCACAGCCCTTTGGCGGGCCGCACTAGGTCTACAAAAGGCAACTGTTACGCAACACTTTTCTCACTGCAGTTGAAAACAAAAAAAAATCAGTACAACAGGCACAATCGTACATGCAGTTTACTCAGTGTCACAAAACGACCAGAAACTGTAGTTCGCATCACAACTGCTGTTAACTAAGCTAATATCTAGCTAGGATGCTAGAGAAATGAAAAATACAAGTAGGCCCCTAGGCTTACTTAATTTTATTCAAAATATTTTGAACTTTGTAGATTAGTCTGCGGGCCACACAAAATTGTTTGGCGGGCCGCAAGTGGCCCGCGGGCCGCGGGTTTGAGACCCCTGCTTTAGACCCCGCTGCCTGCACTGGAAAGGCCGAGGAGCACCTGCAGATACCAAGCAGCGGCTTCTGCAGCCACCTTGTCGGCTACAGGGAAAGGATGGGGTGGGGCAGGTACAGGGCATTGGCACTAAGAGGCGTTGTAAAGGGCAGTGCAAATGATGCAGTGTGTGGTGGACAGGGCAGAGTGGAAGGAGTGGGGCAAGACTGCGCGCGGACTACACAGAGTGGGGCAAATGGTGAGGGGTGATTATGGCACAGGGAGGAATAGTGAGGCATGGGGAGGAGCGGGTATGGCACAGGGAAAGAGCAGGGCAGGATGGGGCAGTGAGGCTCATGGACACAAGGTGAAGGAGAGGGAATAAGGATTGAAGAGGGAGCTTAGGGTTTCTTAAGGCACACTTTCTATGATGTGCAGGGGGGTGTGGGGAGGTGCAAAGACAACGAAGAGTGGAAATGGCAAGAAGCTGGGGCAGCGCAGGGCAATGTGGATCTGCTTTGCATGTTAGAAAGAAGTGTTCAGAATAGAGTCTGCTCCAGCCGTTTCTGTGAAAGGAAATTTTGTTCATGTCTCATGCTCGTTGTGATGGAAGAAACAGCATTTGTCACCTCAGTGAAATTTGAGTTTAGAAAGAGGGAATCCTTGATTGGGAAAGAAATATTATTAAAAACAAACACAGAAAAGACCAGACCTGTGGTGGCGCAGTGGATAAAGCGCCGACCTGGAAACATTGAGGTCGCCGGTTCAGAGCCCTGCACTTTTCTGGTCAAGGCACATATGGGAGTTGATGCTTCCTCCTCCTCTTTCCTATTTCTCTCTCTTTCTTTTTCTTTCTCTCTCTCCTTCCTTCCTCTCTAAAATGAAAAACAATAAAAAAAAAGGACATGGCATGGATTTGTGTCCACGCGAAGTGTCTGCTGGCACCCTGTCTGTGAGGGCGCACAGTGTGCACATGAAGACATAAATTTGTCATGTTGCAGGAGGTGCCAGTTGGTGTTCTTAGAAATGGTTCTTAGTTTGAGTTGCATGAAATAGCTCTGTGGGAATGAGGATGAGTGTGTAGTAGACTCTGAAAAAAGCTTACATGTAAATTGGGGTTCAAAATCTTCCATTATTGAGCTATTGAGTCTTAAGGTAGGTCATTCACTTTAATTTGGAAAGAATTGTACCCTTTTGTGGAGTCTTCAGATGTAGTCCTATGTGACATGCATTTTCACTGGTATGTGTGGGGCCTGCGGTTTCTGCCAGCATTGTAGACTCATCACGGAAAATTTGAGGTGAGCCTGGGCGGTGTCCAGGACGTTCCTGTGGGGGGAGAGAAGCGAGGAAGGGTTTTGGTGGGGGGAAGTACCGGGGCAGTTTGTGGGGGCAACAGAGGTTGAGTGGGGGAGTCTCAGGGAAGGGAGCTGGGAGACTGATGCAGGAGAGAGCCCAGAGCATGGTGGCCACTGCTGCCCTGGGTGTGGGTCCTGTGGGAAGGGAGAGGGTGCGGAGGGGAAGGTAGGGAGGAAGGAAAGGAGAGGCATCTGCAAAGTCTGTGAATGTTCCCGGAACAAAAGGAGTGGTGTGTCGCAGTGAGGAGGGTTATGAAGTGTCTGGGTCATTGTGCGGCTCCTAGGGCAGAGTCACAGAATATTTAAATGAGGTGGCCCAGGGGAAATCTGTTCTCATCTTGTTTCTCCAGTGTGTGTGTCAAGACAGTATCCTCAATTTGCTGCCCATGACCATAACTGCATAGTGACTCTTTGAAGGTTTGCTGTTGATGTATTTGCAGTGCAGTGGTAACTTCATGCTTCTTCTGCAGCCATGGCTTAATTGGAGCAAGTTGGCCTTGGGTACTGAGGGTGGCTCCATGGTGTTCACCTCAGGTGCTAAAAAGAGCTTGGTTGCTAAGCAACAAAGTAATGCTCCAGATGGTCAGACCATCACCCCCTAGTGGGCTAGCCATAATAATCCCACATACGGGAGCCACTGCCTCCCTTCCTCTCAATAAATAAAAGGAAAAAAAAAGAAAGAAACAACAGAGAGATTTTTCCAGTTAGCTCAGGTGGTAAGGAACATCCACCGGAAACACCAAGGTTGTGGATTTGGTCTCCAGTCAGGTCATAGCCAATGAGTGCATGGCTGAGTGGAAGAACAAATGAATGTTTCCTTTCTACTCCCTTCTCTCTCTTTTCTCCTCTCTGTTTCTCTGTAAATCAATAAAAATTAAACCCTTGGCCCTGGCCGGTTGGCTCGGTGGTGGAGCGTCGGCCTGACATGCGGGGGACTTGGGTTTGATTCCCGGCCAGGGCACATAGGAGAGGCGCCCATTTGCTTCTCCACCCCCCCTCCTCCCTCTCTGTCTCTCTCTTCTCCTCCTGCCGCCAAGGCTCCATTGGAGCGGGGATGGCCCGGGCACTGGGGATGGCACCTTGGCCTCTGCCCCAGGTGCTAGAGTGGCTCTGGTCGTGTCACAGCAACGCCTGGGAGGGGCAGAGCATCGCCCCTGGTGGGCATTCCGGGTGGATCCCGGTCGGGCGCATGCTGGAGTCTGTCTGACTGTCTCTCCCTGTTTCCAGCTTCAGAAAAAAAAATTAAACCCTGGCCAGATAGCTTCATTGGTTAGAGCATATTCCTGGACCATGAGGTTGTCCATTAGATTCCTTGGTTATGGCACATACAAGAACATCTTTATGTTTCTGTCTCTCTCTGCCTCTCTGTCAAAAACAACAAAAACGAAAGCGGGGAGAACTAATTGTAAACTAAAGACCGCAAACAGTTTCCTCCTCTAAACTTGGGGATTAAAAGGAGTTAGGTATTGCCCTGTCTTCTCAGAAGGAAATCAGTTTATAAGGTAGCTCCGTGCACAATGCTCAGCTGATGGAGCAGGAGAGCTGGTCCCGCCCACACTGCCCTGCAGCCCACTGCGCGCTGGTCTGGGGACTTTTCTGGGGGCAAGAACTAGCTTGAGGGTGAAGATCTCCTGCCAGGCACTGCCCTTTCCCCAGAGGAGCCAACGGCATGTGCAGGAGACACAGAGCATCCCCGCAAATGCTGAGACAGAAAGGGAGGGATGGAGAGAGAGGGTGGACTTCTGCTGTTCCTGACTGGCCTCTAAGGGGAGGCAACCTGTGGCATCTTGATTTAAAACATTCTCTACTGTGGAGGGCGACTGGAGCCACTTGAAGCCTCCTGAATGCCACTCAAGCCAGAGGCCAGGTGAACCCTCTTATGCAGTGAGGGGAAGGGAATGGTGCAGCCGTGGAGAAGGAGCAGGACAGGTAGGACAGGCTGAGTGCCATGGCTGAAGATGGAGACTCTGGAGGAGATGGGGCCTGGAAGATGAGTGGAGGGGTCATGGCAGCCAACCTGATACAGCAGGGTTAAGGAGATCACATGGTGCAGATCCTTGGCAGTTGGGGCTTGGCGGGGGTTAGCGTTAAAATAAATTTTAGTGTGAGGGCTAGGGTGAGGGTTAGTGTGAGTGTTAGGGTGAGGGTGAGGGTTAGGGTTACGGTTAAGGTAGGGTTAGGGTTAGGGTTAGAGTTCAGGTTATGAAGAATTGATGCTTCTCATCTCTCCCAACCTGTTTGTCCCTTTCTCTTTCTCAAAAAAAGGGGGGCAGAATGTTCACCTTGAAGTCATGTCAAACCATTATATTTTGACTTTTATATCACTTTTTTCATTATCTCCTCAAATTTTCTTTCTGCTTCTTGGTGTTTGCTGCAGTCTGAGGTACTACAGCATTTTTTTTTCAGTGCCTGCATATTTGGTGAGGCGAAAAGGGACCTCTAGTCTCAGTTTCACAAAAATTCTTTTATTCCTGCTAAAAGAACTGGTCAACAAACCCCCATCCCATAAAACCAGTCCCCAAAGACTCCTCTCTGGTTCCTTGGCAGTTGCCACAGAAAAAGGCCCACATCTCACACCTCCACTCCTGGCTGCATCTAGTCTCAGACTACTCCAAGTATGGTTCCTTAATCTCTAGCAAAGTTAGTGTTGTAGTATTTCAGATGTACAGAATGAGAATCTGCAATTTAGCAAAATGCCAGGTTATATATATGCACTAAATGTTGACAAGTCCTTATTTTTTAATTATTTATATCTGAGAATATGGATATGTAGAAGTACTACCAGTTACTAAATTTAAATCCTCATATTGGAAAGACAAAATCCTCTAAATGTTTTTTATTAGCTGTTTTAACTCATCCATGACGTTTTAAGTTATTAGTGATAATCAGGACACATAATTTAGATCTGTCATACTCCTCAACTTCCCCAGCTACCAGTGAAATTTTTAAGTGATGTAGAAATTCTGATTCCAAAGGGTGGCAGTTTTCAAGATGCATTCACATGGGAATAACAGGAAATAAGTTGCACACTGTACTATATATTTTATACACTAAGCTAGACCACAGTATATCAGAGATAACCAAAAAGTTTGTGAAAGAAGGGAGTCTGGTAACACCCAAAGACAACACAGTGGGTCTTGAGGAACACACACACCAGAAACCTCAATTCAGGATTGGTGCTCCAGCAGACAATTTAATAAGGTCCCAACTGATGGGCTGACCCCTCAGCACTCTTTGCAGGCTCTATGACTAAGCATATAAGTACATGCTTTATACTTATGCTTTTATTTCCTCATTTGAAAAGCAGGGTTATTATATGAGAGTTAAATGAGATGCTACATGTTAAGCACTTAGCATAGTGCCTGGCACAGGATAAAGGCTTGACATAAATCAAAAACCATGGCCAAAACAAGTGGTCTCTGTAGGCCTCAGTTTCCTCATTCATTCTATAAATATTACTAAGCACCTACTATCTGCTAAGCTCCATGCTAGGCACTGGGGATGCAGTGATAATTAAAACTCAGTCTCTTTTGCTTAAAAGCAACAAGTCTGGTGGAGAAGCCAAATAATGATGAGGTGCTAAAACAGAGAAAAATGTTTAGGGCAGCACAGTGAAATGAGGAACTTAGGAGATTCCAAATGCTAAAAGGCTAATACCACCTGTTTATAATTTATTTATTATTATTTTCCCCCTACGTTAAATGTGGGAAGGCAGTCAGACTCCACACATGCACCCGACCTGCATCCAAAAGACATGCCCACTAGGAAACAATGCTCTGCACATCTGGGGCATTGCTCTGTTGCAACAGGAGCCATTCTAGTGTCTGAAGCAGAGGCCATGGAGCCCTCCTCAGGGCTTGGGGTAAATGTTGCTCTAATGGAGCTTTGGCTGCAGGAGATGTAGAGAGAGATAGAGAGAAAAAAGAGGGTGAAGTTTGAAGAAGCAGATGGGTGCCTCTTCTGTGTGTACTACCTGGGAATTAAACCTAGGACTTCCAACACTGGGCTGATGCTCTACCGCTGAGCCAACCAGCCAAGGCCATCACCTGTTTGTAATTTAAAGTGAAAACAGCAATGGTAAAAACAGTAGGGGACAGAGATAAAAATAGCATCTTTCTAAATTTTCTGATGACTCATTCAAGATAATTGAGGCTGTTTCCCCTGTTTTTCTGTTTAAGTCTTAATGATTCAATAAAAGCTGGTTCACACGACCAAGTTAAAGAAAACTCTTGTCCAGTAGAGCTTATCAGTATCCACTCTTGCTTCAGTGTGTCCAAGCTTTGGAAGGAAGACACAGAAATAAAGAGAATACAAGAAAGACAGCTGTGAAGCAGAAAACCAGAAGGTTGTATAGGCAGACCTCATTCTATTGTGTGTAGATTTATTGTGCTTCATAGATGTTGCCCTAATTTTTTCTTTCTTTTAAAACTGAAGGCAAAAACCCTCCACTAGTAAATTTTGATTACAGATCACTCTATTGCATGGTTGGTCTTGAACCAAACCAGCAAACTATCTAAGGTTTGCCTCTGATTATTTCTAAGTTCTGGGGCTATATATCCTTACACCTGTTCATTCAGTCATTCAATGTAACCACATCACATCATTTGGAAAGGTCAGAAAATTATCTATCTTTCTGAGGCATAAGGGAGATCTCAACCCCCAAATAATTCCACTATCACCATCACAACTCACTTTTCTGTGCACTCAGCATCTGCTAGGGCCTGAAGTTCCAATCACAACAGCCACAAAAGCTTGGCAACCTTTGCAGGAGCCCTTCCCTCCTACTTGATGAACTCCTATACATCACTCTAAGCCCACTTTTGGGCTCTGCCTCTCTTAAGTTTTCCCTGTGCCCATAGGAGGGGCTGTATTCCAGCAAAATGCATTCTTTAGATATTCTTCTATTCTGTGAATGTTCCCCATTTAAACTTTCAGTTTCCTAGAGTCTGTGGGTTTTGCATCTGCAGCACTCAGTGCAAGGTCCTGCACAAGGTAGGCCAAATGTCAGCGTTTTCACAGATGACAAAAAGCAAGCCTCCTCCCAATGGACAGAGCAGCTCATGAACAAACAGGTCTCCCTAGTTGTGCAGACCCAGATCTGAGTCCATCGTTCTTTGCATCCAGTGCCTGGAACCTGCACCAAGTCGTCTGGGAAAGTAGGGAGTGGAGGCTGATTTTTCTCCAAGGTTTGGGAAATGATGACATGAACTCAGATTATGCCAGCATGGCCTCAGGGCTTCTATGGGCCAAGACAGCCTAAAGGGAGGCAAAAAGACCAGCAGCACCCAACAGAGAAGGAGTGCACGCGCGCAAACACGCAAACTCACAAACGCACTAACAGAAACGGACATGGAGGTGGAGACAGAACAGGAAGAGGCAAACCCTACTAAAGCCCAAGACCTGCACGTGGCTCAACAGGAAAAACTGGCCATCTTCACAGTCACATGACTGCTGAGGCACTAGGTCCACTTCGCCCTTTATAATCCACCACAGCCGCCAGCAGTGAGAGGGCCGAGGAGTGTCCGCAGAGCACTGGCGGGAACAGCTGCAGCTGCCATGACAGCTACTGGGCCTTGGGCCATGCTGGGCAGGAACAGGGCTGGGTCACAAAGAGGTGCAGGGTGGGGCGGAGCGAATGTCATGGGGCGTGGTGGAGAGGGCAGAGCTGAAGGAACAGGGCTAAAAGTTGCGAAAACGATAAGGGGTGGTGCAATGGCAAGGGGTGATTATGGTGTCGGGAGGGATAGTGAGGCAAGGGTAGGAGCGGGGATGGTGTGGGGAGGGCTCAGGGCAGAACAGGGTGGCGAGGTGCAGGTACACAAGGTGAAGGAGAGGGGATAAGGATTGGAGTGGGAGCCCAGGGTTTCTTACAGCAGACTTTCTGTGATGTGCAGCGGGGCGTGGGGAAGGGCAAGGACAGCGTGGTCAGGAAAGGTGAGGGATGGGGGCAACTCAGGGCAGAGCATATCTGCTCCACATGTTAGAAAGAAGTGTTCAGAAAAGAGCCTGCTCGTGTCCTTTCTGTGAAAGGAAATTTAATTCATGCCTCATGGTCGTTGTGATGGAAGAAACAACATTTGTCATTTTAGTGGAATTTGAGTTTAGAAAGAGGGAATCCTTGATTGAGAAAGAGATATTATTTTAAAAAACACAAAAAAAGCCTGACCTGTGGTGGCGCAGTGGATAAAGCATCGACCTAGAAATACTGAGGTCGCACTTTCAATGCTCTGCACTTCTCTGGTCAAGGTATATATGGGAGTTGATGCTTCCTGCTCCTCTTTCCTATCTCTCTCTCTCTCTCTCTCCTTCGATCCTCTCTAAAATAAACCTCCCCCCCCAAAAAAATAAAAAAACACAAAAAAGTACATGTCATGAATTTGGATGTGAAGTGTCTGCCATCACCCTGTCTGTGAGGGCACACAGTGTGCACATGAAAACATAAATTTGTCATGTCGCAGGAGGTGCACGTTGGTGTTCTTAGAACCAGTTCTTAGTCTGATTTGCATGACATAGCTCTGTGGGAATGAGGATGAGAGTGTACTAGACTCTGAAAAAAGCTTACATGTAAATGGGGGCTCATAACCTTCCGTTATGGAGCTATGGAGTCTTAAGGTATGTCGTTCACTTTTGTTTGGAGGGAATGGCGTCCTTTCGGGGCGTCTTCAGTCGTAGGCCTAAGGGGGATGCATTCCCACTGGTTTGAGTTGGGACCACGGTTCCCATCGGCATTGTCAACCTGTCTTGGAAACTTCCTGGTGAGTCTGGGCGGTGTTCAGAGCATTCTGAAGGAGGAGTAAAGCGAGGAAGGATTTTGGTTGGGGAGGACCCAGAGGAGTCTGTGGGGGCCACCGTGGCTGAGTGGGAGTGTTGTAGGAAATGGAGCTGGGAGACCGGTGCAGGAGAAAGCCCAGAGCGAGGTGCCTGCTGCTGCCCTGGGTGCAGGTTTTGTGGGAAGGAAGAAGGTTTGGAGGGGAAGGTGGGGAGGGAGGAAAGAAGAGGCATCCGCAAAGTCCGTGAATGTTCCCGGGAGGGGAGGTGTGGTGTGTCTCATTAAGGAGGGTTATGAACAGTCTGGGTCATGGGGTGGCTTTTAGGGTGGAGTCTCATAGATGTTGAAATGAGGTGGCCCATGGGGTAGCTGTTCTCAGCTTGTTTCTCCAGTGTGTGTGTCAAGACTGTATGCTCAGTTTGCTGACCATGGCCATAACTGCATAGTGACTCTTTTAAGGTTTGCTGTTGATGACTTTGCAGTGCAGTGCTAACTCCATGCTTCTCCTGCAGCCATGGCTCAATTGGAGAGAGTTGACCCCGGGTGCTAAGGGTGGCACCATGGTGTACGCCTCAGGTTGAAGAAGAGCTTGGTTGCTAAGCAATGGAGCAATGCTACGGATGGTAGAACGTCTCCAACTATTGGGCTTGCTGGGTGGATCCTGCACATGGAATTTGGTGTCTCTGCCACCCTTCCTCTCACTAAATAAAAAAAAAACAAAAAAAACAGAGAGCTTTTGCCAGTTACCTCAGTTGGTTAGCAACATCCACCAAAAATACCAAGGTTGTGGATTTGATCCCCAGTCAGGTCATAGCCAATGAGTCCCGGCTGAGTGGAACAACAAATGAATGTTTTTTTTCCCGACTCCCTTCTCTCTCCTTTCTTCTCTCTGTGTCTCCATAAATCAATAAAAATTAAACCCTGGGCAGATAGCTTCATTGGTTAAAGCATCATCCTGGACCACGGAGGTTGTCGGTTTGATTTCTTGGTTAGGGCACATACAGGAACATCTTGATATTTCTGTCTTTTTCTGCCTCTTTCTCAAAAACAACCACAAAGACAGCGGGGAAAACTAATTGTAAACCAAAGACCATAGTCAGTTTCCTACTGTAAAACTCGAGGATTACAAGGAGTTAGGTATTGCCTTGTCTTCTCAGAAGGAAATCAGTCCACGAGGTAGCTCCATGCAGAAATCTAGGCTTATGGGGCTGGGGAGCTGGTCCTGCCCACCCTGCCCTGCATCCCATTGTGTGCTGCTCTGGGGGCTGGTTTGGGGGGCAAGAGCTGGCTTGAGGGTGAAAGACTCATGCCAGGCACTTCCCTTTTTTCAGTGAAGCCACCGGCTTGAGCAGGAGACACAGGGCGACCCACTAGTGCCAGGAGAAAAAGGGAGGGAGATAGAGAGTGAACCTCCACTGTTCCAGACCGGCCGTTAAGGGGAGTCAGCCTGTGGCGTCCTGATTTAAAACATTTTCAACTGCAAAGGGCGATTAGAGCCACTTGAAGCCTCCTGACAGCCACTCAGGTCAGAGGCCAGGTGAACCCTCTTAGGTAGTGAGGGGAAGGGCAAGGGAAGGGCAGCAAAGAAGGAACCCGACAGGTAGGGCAGGCTGAGTGCCATTGCTGAAGACAGAGTTCTGGAGGAGGTGGGGACTGGAAGATGAGTGGCGTGGTCCTGGCATCCAGCCTGATGGGGCAGGGTGAAGGAGATCACTGGGTGCAAAACCTTGGGAGGTGGGGCTTGGTGAGGGTTAGTGTGAAAGTGATGGTGAGGTTGAGGATGAGTGTGAGGGTTAGGGTTAGGGTTATGAATAATTGATGCTTCTCATCTCTCCCAGCCTATTTGTCCCTCTCTCTATCTCAAAAAAATGGGGGGAAATGTTCAAACTGAAATCATGTCTAACCATTATATTTTGATTTTTTTCTATCACTTTTTTTATTATCTCCTCAAATTAACTTTCTACTTCTTGGTGTTTGCCACAGTCTGAGATACTACAGCATTTTTTTCAGTGCCTGCATATTTGGTGAGGCAAACAGGGACCTCTAGTCTCAGTTTCATAAAAATTCTTTTCTTTTTTCTGCTAAAAGAACTGGTCAAGAAATGTCCACCCCATAATTCCAGTCCCCAGAGACTCCTCTCTGGTTCTTTGGCAATTGCCACAGAAAAATGGACAACATCTCACACCTCCACTCCTGGCTGTGTCCAGTCCCAGGCTACTCCAAGTATGGTTCCTTAATCTCTAGCAAAGAGAGTTTTGTAGTATCGCAGACTTACAGAATGAGAATCAGCATTTTAGCAAAATCCCAGGTTATTTATATGCACTAAATGTTGACAGTCCCTATTTTAATTATTTATATCTGAGAATATGGATATGTAGAAATTCTACAAGTTACTAAATTTAACTTCTCATATTGGAAAGACAAAATACACTAAATGCTTTTTGTCAGCTGTTTCAACTCATCCGTGAATTTTTAAGTTATTAATAAAAATTAGGCCACATAGTTTTGATCTCTCATAATCTCACACTTCTCCTGCCGCATGATTCCATACATTGGTGGAACATAAAAATGAGACTAAGAGACATGGACAAGTGTGTGGTGGTTACCAGGGGTGGGGGGAGCGAGGACAGGGGGAGAGTTAGGGGGAGGGGGAGGGGCACAGAGAACTAGATAGAGGGTGGCGAAGGACAATCTGACTTTGGGCGAGGGGTATGCAACATAATTTAAATGATGTAGAAATTCTGATTCCAAAGTTGGCAGTTTTCAGGGTGCTGTTACATGGGAGTAACAAGAAATATGATGCACACTGTACTATATATTTTATACAATAGGTTAGGCCACAGTATATCAGAGATAACAAAAAGTTTGTGAAAAAAGGGAGTCTGAGGAGACCCATGATAACACAGTGGGTCTTTATGAGCACATACCCCAGAAACCTCAATCCAGGATTGGAGGTCCAGCAAACAATTGAGTAAGGTCCCAACCGATGGGCTGAACACTTCAGCACTCTTTGCAGACTCTATGACAAAATTAACTGCTTCATACTTATGCTTTTATTTTCTCATTTGAATAGCAGGGTTATTATATGAGAGTTAAGTGAGATGCTACATGTTAAGCACTTAGCATCACACCTGGCACAAAATATAGGCTTGAAATTAGTAAAAAACATGGCAGTTACACGTGTTCTTTGTAGGCCTCAGTTTCCTCATTAATTCTATAAATATTACTAAGCACCTACTATCTGCTAAGATCCATGCTAGACACTGGGGATCAGTGATAGTTAAAACTCAGTCCCTTTCACTTAAAAGCAACAAGTAGGTGGAGAAGCCAAATAATGACTAGGTTCTACAAAAGAGAAAAATGTCTAGAGCACCACAGTGAGATGAGAAACTTTGGAGAACCCAGATAATAAATGGCTAATACCACATTTTTGTAATTTATTTATCATTGTTTTTTCCCCAAAGTTAGAAGCAGGAATGCAGTCAGACTCCACACATGCACCCGGACAGGATCCACCCAACATGCTCACCAGGGGGCAAAGCTCTGCCAATCTGGTGTGTTGCTCTGTTGCAACAGGAGCCATTCTAGTGACTGGGGCAGGGGCCATGGAGCCCTCTTTGGTGCTTGGGGCCAAATTTGCTCCAATGGAGCTTTGGCTGCAGAAGGGGAAGGGAGAGATAGAGAGGAAGCAGAGGCAGAAGGTTGAAAAGCATATGGGTGCCTCTTCTGTGTGTCCTAGCTGGGAATTAAACCCAGGACTTCCACACACTGGACCAACACTCTACTGCTGAGCCAATCAGCCAAGGCCACCACCTGTTTGTAATTTAAAGTGAAAACAGCAATGGTAAAAATAGTAGGAGAAAGAGATGAAAATAGCATCTTCCTGAATTTTTTGATAACAACATTCTAGATAATTGAGGCTGTTTCTCCTGTTTTTTTGTTTAAGCCTTAATGATTCCATAAAAGCTGGTTCACATGACCAGGTCAAAGAAAACTCGTGTCTAGAAGAGCTCATCAGCATCCAATCTTTTTTATTTCTTTTTTCTTTTTTTTTGGAAAAGCCATAATTCTTTATTGTGGCCCTTAGTTGTTCATTGATTCATTTCTCATATATGCCTTGACTGGGATGGTTACCGCAGAGTAAGTGACCCTATGCTCAAGCCTGCAATCTTAGGTTTCAAGACACCAACCAGTTTCATGTCTGATTTCATGTTCAAGCCAGTGATCCCTCATTCAAGCCAGGACCCTGGGTTTTGAAAGTCTGTGCTCTGCAATGCAGTGTGATGCTCTCTCCACTGCACCACTACTTGGTTATAGAGATACCATGTTTCCAGGTTTGTCATTTTTAATCCTGTGCAGATTTTCCACAAGACCCTAAACAGTGTAGACTCAGTGATTTCATCTCAGCACATATGGGAATTGATACTTCCTGCACCTCTGTTCCACCCTTGTTTCTTATCTCTTCTCTCACTGGGGGCTCAGGAGTGGGGCTCTCAGCATCCGCAGTGAACATCAGGCTCCCCACATGCAGGAATGGGGATGGGGAGAGTCAGGTTTAAACCAGAAAACTGCCTCCTGAACAGCATCCACTCTTGCTTCACTGTGACCAAACTTTGGAAGGAAGACTAAGAAATAAAGGAAATACAAGAAAAACAGCTGTAAAGCAGAAAACCAGAAGGTTGTATAGGCAGATTTCATTCTATTGTGTGTAGCTTCATTGTGCTTCATAGATGTTGCCCTATTTTTTTTTCTTTTAAAACTGAAGGCAAATACCCTCCACTAGTATATTTTGATTACAGCTCACTCTGTTGCATTGTTGGTCTGGAACCAAACCAGCAAAATACACAAGTTTTGCCTCTGATTATTTCTAAGTTCTGGGGTTATATATCCTTACACTTGTTCATTCAGTCATTCTTGTAACCACGTCACATCATTTGGAAAGATCAGAAAGTTATCTTCCTTACTGAGGCATAAGGGAGATCTCAACCCACAAATAATTCCACGATCACCATCACAACTCAATTTTTTGTGCACTCAGCACCCGCTAGGGCATGAAGTTCCAATCAGTATAACCACAAAATCTTGGCAACCTTTGCAGGAGCCTTTCCCTTTTACTTGATGAACTCCTATACATCACTCAAAGCCCACTTTTAAGCTCTGCCACTCTGAAATCTTTCATATGCCCATAGGAGGGGCTGTACCCCATCAAAATGTCTTGTTTAGATATTCTACTATTCTGTAAATTTTCCCCATTTAAACTGTCAGTCACTTAAGAGTGTGGGGGTTTTGCATCTGCAGCACTCAGTGCAGGGTCCTGCACATGGTAGGCTGAATGGCAGCGTTTTCACAGATGATAAAAACAAGCCTCCTCCAGATAGACTGAGGAGCTCACAAACAAACAGGTCTCCCCGGTTGTGCCTTCTCAGAGCTGGGACCTTTGTTCTTTACATCCAGCGCCCCTGGAACCTGCACCAACTCGACTGGGAATGCGGAGAACTAAGGCTCAGTTTTCTCCAAGGTTCGGGAAACAATGGCATGAACCAAGATTTCACGAGCACGGCCTCAGGGACGCCTATGGGATGAGACAGCCTGGAGGTGGGCAAAAAGACAAGCAGCACCCAACAGAGGAGCAGTTCATGTGCACAAACACAAAAACTGACACACACACACAGATACACACACACTCGCAGAAATGCACACGGAGGGGGCGACAAGACAGACAGTGACACACCCTTCTCAAGCCCAAGAAGGGTACGTGGCTTAACAGGTATAACTGGCCATCTTATCCGTCACATGACCGCTGAGGCGCTGGGTCCTTTCCTCCTATTAGACCACAACTTGACCACCCACAGAGACCAAGCAGGGGCTTCCGCAGCCACCATGACAGCTACTGGGCCTTGGATGGTACTGGGTGGGCACAGGGCAGGGGCACAAAATGACATGGGGTGTGGTGGACAAGGTGGAGCAGAAGGAGTGGGGTGGGACAGCACAATGATGACACAGGTGGGGAAGATGGCGAGGGGTGATTATGGCACGGGGAGGGTTAGGGAGGCATGGGGAGGAGCGGGGATTGCATGGGGCAGGGGCAGGGCACGATGGGGCAGCGAGGTGCAGGGACACAAGGTGAATGAGAGGGAATAGGGATTGGAGTGGGAGCCAAGGTTTTCTTACAGCTGACTTTCTGTGATGTGCAGCGGGGCACGGGGAGGGGCAAGGACAGCAAGGGGCAGAAATGGTATGGGGCAGGGCCCGCACAGGGCAGAGCGGATCTTCTTCGCATGTTAGAAAGAAGTGTTCAGAAAAGAGCTTGCTCGAGTCCTTTCTGTGAAAGGAAATTTTATTCATGCCTTGGGGTCCTTGTGATGGAAGAAACAGCATTTGTCATCTCAGAGAAATTTGAGTTTAGATAGAGGAAATCCTTGCTTGGGAAAGAGATATTAAAAAAAAAAAAAGACCTGACCTGTGGTGGTGCAGTGGATCAACTGTTGACTTGGGAATACTGAGGTCGCCGGTTCAAAGCCCTGCAATTATATGGTCAAGGTATATATGTGAGTTGATGCTTCCTGCTCCTCTTTCCTCTCTTTCTCTCTCTTTCCCTCCATCCTTTCTAAAATATAAAAAAAAACCCAAAAAACAAAAATTAAAAAAAAAATAGGTGTCATGGCTTTGGATGTGAAGTGCCTGCCAGCACCCTTTCTGTGAGGGAACACAGTGTGCACATGAAGACATAAATTTGTCATGTCGCAGGAGGTGCCTGTTGGTGTTCTTTGAACTGGTTCTTAGTCTGAGTTGCATGACATAGCTCTGTAGAAACAAGGATGAAAGTGTACTAGACTCTGAATAAAACTTACATGTAAATGAGGGCTCATAACCTTCCGTTATGGAGCTATGGAGTCTTTAGGTAGGTCGTTCACTTTTGTTTGGAGGGAATGGCGCTCTTTTGGGGAGTCTTCAGTCTTAGGCCTATGGGGGATGCATTACCACTGCTCTGAGTGGGGCCTGTGGTTCCTGACGGCATCGTAGACACGTCGCAGAAAATTTGTGCTGAATCTGGGCAGTGTCCAGGGTGTTCCTGTGGGGAGAGAGGAGCGAGGAAGCATTTCAGTTGGGGTAGGTCCTTGGGGAGTCTGTGGGGGCCACCGTGGCTGAGTGGGGGAGTCACAGGAGAGGGAGCTGGGAGACCAGTACAGGGGAGACCTTAAAGCGTGGTGCCTACTGCTGCCCTGGGTGCAGGTCCTGTGGGAAAAGAGAGGGTGCAGAGAGGAAGGTGGGAAGGGAGGAAAGGAGAGGCATCCACAAAGTCCGTGTATGTTCATGGGAGGGGAAGTGCGGTGTGTGTCGCAGTGAGGAGGGTTATGAAGGTTCTGGGTCATGGGGTGGCTCCTAGGGCAGAGTCTCATAGAATATTTCAATGAAGTGGCCCATGAGAAAGCTGTTCTCAGCTAGTTTTTGCAGTGTGTGTGTCAAGACAGTATCCTCAGTTTGCTGCCCATGGCAATAACCGTATAGTGACTCTTTGAAGGTTTGCTGTTGTTGTATTAGCAGTGAAGTGCTACCCCCATGCATCTCCTGCAGCCATGGCTCTATTGGAGCAAGATGGCCCCGGGTGCTCTGGGTGACTCCATGTTTTCTGCCTCCGGTGGTAAGAAGAGCTTGGTTGCTAAGCAATGGAGCAACGGCCCAGATTGTCAGAACATCGCCTCCTGGTGGGCTAGCTGGGTAGATCCTGCATACAGAAGTTGGTCTCTCTTTCTCCCTTCCTCTTACTAAATAAAAAAAAGAAGGAAACAGCAGAGAGCCTTTGCCAGTTAGCTCAGGTGGTTAGAAACATCCACTGAAAATACCAAGGTTGTGCATTTGATTTCCAGTCTGGGCATAACCAATGAGTCCACGGCTGAGTTGAACAACAAATGAATGTTTCCCTTCCCACTCCCTTCCCTCTCCTTTCTTCTCTCTGTCTCTCAATAAATCAATAAATTTAAACCCTGGCCAGATAGCTTCATTGCTTAGAGCAGTGTTTCCCAACCTTTTTTGTGCCATGCCCCACCTTAACCTTTCTAAAATTTTTATGCCCCCCCATCTGCTTCTTCAACCTTCCCCCTCTCCTTCCTCTGTATCTCTCCCTTCCCCTCCTGCAGCCAAAGCTCCATTGGAGCAAAGTTGGCCCAGGCGCTGAGGAGGGCTCCATGGCCTCAACCTCAGGCTCTAGAATGGCTCCTGCTGCAACAGAACAATGCCAGAGTTAAGCAGAGCATTGCCCCCCTGGTGCGCATGTTGGGTGGATCTCGGTAACATACATAATTTTTAACATTAAAAAATGATTTATTCACTTAATAAACAGAAATGATAGGTTCTAGGAAGAAATCAGTATGAAATTGTTAACAAAACACAGTAAGTACATGTTATTTATATGCACTAAATGATGACAAGTCCCTATTTTTAATTATTTATATCTGAGAATAAGGATATATAGAAATTCTACCAGTTACTAAATTTAACTCCTCATATTGGAAATCCAAAATCCACTAAATGCTTTTTGTCAGAAGTTTCAACTCATCCGTGACTTTTTAAGTTATTAGTGACAATCAGGACACATAGTTTTGATCTTCCATACTGTCAAACTTCCCCTGCCACCAGAAAATATTTAAATGATGTAGAAATTCTGATTTCAAACTGTGGCAGTTTTGGGGGTGCTGTTACATGGGAATAACAAGAAATATAATGCACAATGTACTATATATTTTATACACTATGCTAGGCTACTGTATATCAGAGATAAACAAAAAGTTTGTGAAAGTAGGGAGTCTGGAGAGACCCATGACAACAAAGTGGGTCTTGATGAGCACACACCCCAGTAACCTCAATCAAGGATTGGAGGTCCAGCAGACAATTGAGTAAGGTCCCAACCGATGGGCTGAACACCTCAGAACTCTTTGTAGGTTCTATGACTAAGTGAACTGCTTCATACTTATTCTTTTATTTCCTCATTTGAAAAGCAGGGTTATTATATGAGAGTTAAATGAGATGCTACATAATAAGCACTTAGCATAGTGCCTGGCACAAAATAAAGGCTTGACATAAGTCAAAAACCATGGCGGAAACACGTGTTCTCTGTAGGCCTCAGTTTCCTCATTCACTCTATAAATTTTACTAAGCACCTACTATCTGCTAAACTCCGTGCTTGGCAGTGGGAATGCATTGATAGTTAAAACTCAGTCCCTTTCACTTAAAAGCAACAAGTCAGGTGGAGAAGCCAAATAATGACTAGGTGCTAGAACTGAGAAAAACGTCTAGAGCAGCACAGTGAGATTAGGAACCCTGGAGACCCCAGATGCTAAAAGGCTAATACCACTTGTTTGTAATTTATTTATTATTATTTTTCCCCAAAGTTAGAAGCAAGAAGGTAGTCAGAATTCACACATGCACCCAACTGAGATCCACCCAACATGCGCACCAGGGGGGCAATGCTCTGCTTAACTCTGGCATTGTTCTGTTGCAGCAGAAACCATTCTAGAGCCTGAGGTTGAGGCCATGGAACCCTCCTCAGCGCCTGGGCCCAGTTTGCTCCAATGGAGCTTTGGCTGCAGGAGGGGAAGGGAGAGATACAGAGGAAGGAGAGGGGGAAGGTTGAAGAAGCAGATGGATTCCTTTTCTGAGTGTACTAGCCACAAATTGAACCCACACACTGGGCCGACGCTCTACCGCTGAGCAAACACCAAGGACACTACCTCTTTGTAATTTAAAGTGAAAACAGCAATGGTAAAAGTAGAGGACAGAGATGAAAATAGCATCTTCCTGAATTTTCTGATGACAACATTCTAGATAATTGAGACTATTTCTCCGGTATTTGTGTTTAAGCTTTAATGATTCCATAAAAGCTTGTTCTCACGACCAAGTCAAAGAAAACTCATGTCTAGAAGAGCTCATCGGCATTTGCTCTTGCTTCAGTGTGTCCAAGCTTTGAAAGGAATACACAGAAATAAAGGTAATACAGGGAAGACAGCTATGAAGCAGCAATCCAGAAGGTTGTATAGGCAGACCTCATTCCTTTATGTGTAGCTTCATAGATGTTGCCCCATTTTATTTCTTTCTTTTGAAACTGAAAGTAAAAACCCACCACTAGTAAGTTTTGATTACAGCTCATTCTATTGCATGGTTGGTCTGGAACCAAACCAGCAAACTATCCAATATTTGCCTCTGATTATTTCTAAGGTCTGGGGCTTTATATACTTACACTTGTTCATTCACTCATTCAATGTAACCACATCACATCATTTGGAAATTCAGAAAGTTATCTTCCATTCTGAGGCATAAGGGAGATCTCAAGCCCCAAATAATTCCACTATCCCCATCACAGCTCACTTTTTAGTGCACTCAGCACCCGCTAGTGTCTGAAGTTCCAATCACTACAGCAACAAAAGCTTAGCAACCTTCACAGGAGCCCTTCCCTCCTACTTGATGAACTCATATACATCACTGAAAGCCCAGTTTTAGGCTCTGCCTCTCTGAATTCTTCCCTGTGCCCATAGGAGGGGCTGGAACCCATCAAAGTGCCTCTTTAGATATTCTTCTATTCTGTGAATGTTCTCCATTTAAACTCTCTGTTCCCTTAAGGGTCGTGGGTTTTCCATCACAGCATTCAGCACGGGGTCCTACAAAGGGTAGGCTGAATGGCAGCATTTTCACACGTGACACAAAGCAAGCCTTTTCCAGATGGACTGAGGAGTTCAGGAACAAAGAGGTCTTCTCGATTGTGCAGAATCAGAGATGGGTCCATTATTCTTTGCACCCAGCGCCCATGGAACCTGCACTAACTCAGCTGGGAAAGTGGAGAGTAGAGGCTGAGTTTTCTCCAAGATTCTAGAAATGAAGGCGAGAACCCAGAATTTGCCAGCGCTGCCTCAGGAGTGCCTCTGGGCCAAGATAGCCTGGAGGTTGGTGGAAGGACCAGAAGCACCCAAGTGAGGAGCAGTGCACACGTGCAAACACACACACACACACATACACACACACACATGCAGAAATGCACTAGGAGGCGGCAGCAAGACAGGCAGTGACTAACCCTCCCCAAGTTTAAGAGTGGTTCATGACTTAACAGGGAAAACTGGCCATCTTTGCAGTCACATGACCACTGAGGTGCTGGATCCTTTCCACCCTTTAGGCCCTGCCACAGCTGCCCACACTGGGAGGGCTGAGAAGTGCCTGCAGATCCCAGTCAGTGGCTTCTGCAGCCACCATCATGGCAACCTGGAAAGGATAGGGTGGGGCTGGTACAAGACATTGGCACTAAGAGGCACGGGGCTGGGTGGAGCAAATGATGCGGGGTGTGGAGGACAGGGTAGAGTGGAAGGAGCAGGACAAGACAATGTGTTGATGACACAGGGTGGGGCAGATGGCCAGCGGTGATTATGGTGCGGGGAGGAGTAGTGAGGTGCGAGGGAGGAGTGGGTATGGCATGGTGAGGGAGCAGGGAAGGACGGGACAGCGAGGCTCATGGACACAAGGTAAAAAGTAAGAAATAGGGAATGGAGAGAGAGCCGAAGGCTTCTTAAAGCAAACTTTCTGCGATGTGCAGCAGGGCGCGGGGAGGGGCAAAGACAGCGAGAGGCGAGGACAGTAAGGGGTGAAGGAAGCACAGGGCAATGTGGATCTGCTTCGCATGTTAGAAAAAAGTGTTCAGAATAGAGTCTGCTCGAGCCGTTTCTGTGAAAGAAAATGTTGTTCATGTCTCATGGTCGTTGTGGTGGAAGAAACAGCATTTGTCACCTCAGTGAAATTTGAGTTTAGAAAGAGGGAATCTTTGATTGGGAAAGAAATATTAATAAAAACACACACAGAAAAACCTGACCTGTGGTGGCGCAGTGGATAAAGCATCGACCTGGGAACATTGAGGTCACCGGTTCAGAGACCTGCACTTGTCTGGTCAAGACACATATGTTAGTTGATGCTTCCTCCTCCTCTTTCCTCTCTCTCTCTCTCTCTCTCTCTTTCTCTTTCTTTCTCTCTCTCCTTACTTCCTCTCTAAAATGAAAAAAAAAACCCAAAAAACAAAAATAAAGGACATGTCATGGATTTGTGTCCATGCGAAGAGTCTGCTGGCACCCTGTCTGTGAGGGCCCACAGTGTGCACATGAAGACATAAATTTGTCATGTCGCAGGAGGTGCCCGTTAGTGTTCTTAGAAATGGTTCTTAGTCTGAGTTGCGTGAAATACCTCTGAGGGAATGAGGATGAGTGTGTACTAGACTCTGAAAAAAACCTTACATGTAAATTGGGGCTCATAACCTTCCTTTATGGAGCTATGGAGTCTTAAGGCAGGTCGTTCACTTTCGTTTGGGGGGAATGGTGCCCTATTATGGAGTCTTCAGATGAATTCCTATGGGACATGCATTTCCACTGGTCTGTGTGGGGACCACGGTTTATGCCAGCATCATAAACCCGTCGTGGAATATTCGAAGTCAGTCTGGGCGGTGTCCAGGACGTTCCTGTGGGGGGAGAAAAGTGAAGAAGTGTTTCCATTTGGGGAGATACTGGGGGAGTCTGTGGGGGCAACAGTGGCTGAGTGGGGGAGTCGCAAGGAAAGGAGCTGGAAGACCGATGCAGGAGAGAGCCCAGAGTGTGGTGCCCACTGCTGCCCTGGGTGCGGGTACTGTGGGAAGGGAGAGGGTGCGGAGGGGAAGGTAGGGAGGGAGGAAAGGAGAGGCATCCACAAAGTCCGTGAATGTTCCCAAAAGGGGAGGAGTGGTGTGTCGCAGTGAGGAGGGTTATGAAGTGTCTGGGTCATGGGGTGGCTCCTAGGTCAGAGTGTCATAGAATATTTAAATGAGGTGGCTCAGGGAAAATCTGTTCTCCTCTAGTTTCTCCAGTGTGTGTGTCAAGACAGTATCCTCAATTTGCTGCCTATGGCAATAAATGCATAGTGACTCTTTGAAGGTTTGCTGTTGATGTATTTGCAGTGCAGTGGTAACTTCATGCTTCTTCTGCAGCTATGGCTCAATTGGAGTGAATTATTCTTGGGTGCTGAGGTGGCTCCATGGTGTCCTCCTCAGATGGTAAGAAAATCTTGGTTGCTAAGCATGAAGCAACACCCTAGATGTCCAGACCATCACCCCCTAGTGGGCTTCCCATTAGGATCCCGCATACGGGAGTATCTGCCTCCCTTCCTCTCACTAAATAAAAAAAAATGAAAGAAACAGCACAGAGACTTTGCCAGTTAGCTCAGGTGGTTAGGAATATCCACAGAAAACAAGGCTGTGGATTTGATCCCCAGTCAGGGCATAACTAATGAGTCTACAACTGAGTGAAACAAGAAATGAATTTTTCCCTTTCCACTCCCTTCTCTGACCTTTCTTTTCTCTGTTTCTCTATAAATCAATAAAAATTAAATTTTTCGGCCCTGGCCGGTTGCCTCAGCGGTAGAGCATTGGCCTGGCGTGCGGGGACCCGGGTTCGATTCCCGGCCAGGGCACATAGGAGAGGCACCCATTTGCTTCACTAACCCCACCCCTCCTTCCTCTCTGTCTCTCTCTTCCCTTCCCGCAGCCAAGGCTCCATTGGAGCAAGGATGGCCCGGGCGCAGGGGATGGCTCCTTGGCCTCTGCCCCAGGCGCTAGAGTGGCTCTGGTTGGGGCAGAGCGACCCCCCAGAGGGGCAGAGCATCGCACCCTGGTGGGCATAGCGTTGCCCCTGGTGGGCGTGCTGGGTGGATCCTGGTCAGGCTCATGTGGGAGTCCATCTGGCTGTCTCTCCCCGTTTCCAGCTTCAGAAAAATACAAAAAAAAAAAAATTAAACCTTTCCCAGATAGCTTCATTGGTTAGAGCATATTCCTGGACCACGGAGGTTGTCCGTTTGATTCCTTTGTTAGGGCACATACAAAAACATCTCGATATTTCTGCCTCTCTCTCAAAACCAACAATAACGATAGCAGGGAGAACCAATTTTAAACTAAAGACTGCAGCCAGTTTCCTACTGTAAAACTCGAGTAGTAAAAGGAGTTAAGTATTGCCCTGTCTTCTCAGAAGGAAATCTGTCCATGAGGTAGGTCCATGCAGAAATCTCAGCTGATGGAGCAGGAGAGCTGGTCCCGCCCACACTGCGCTGCAGCCTGCTGTGCGCTGGTCTGGGGACTAGTCTTCAGGCAAGAGCTAGCTTGAGGGTAAAGGACTCCCACCAGGCACTGTCCTTTCCCCAGAGGAGTCACCAGCATGTGCAGGAAACACAGGGCATCCCCGCAAGTGCCGAGAGAGGGAGGGAGGTAGAGAGAGGGTGGATTTCTGTAGTTCCAGACCGGCTGCTAAGGGGAGGCAGCTTGTGGCATCTTGATTTAAAACATTCTCAACTGCAGAGGGGGATTGGAGCCACTTGAAGCCTCCTGAATGCCACTTAGGCCAGAGGCTAGGTGAGCCCTCTTAGGCAGTGAGAATAAGGGAAGGGCGGGGCTGTGGAGAAGGAACAGGAAAGGTAGGGCAGGCTGAGTGTCATGGCTGAAGACAGAGTCTCTGCAGGAGATGGGGCCTGGCAGGTGAGGGGTGTGGTCATGGCAGCCAACCTGATAAGGCAGGGTGAAGGAGATCACAGAGTGCGGAGACTTGGGACTTGGTGCTTGGCGGGAGTTAGGGTTAGTGTGAAGGTAAGTGTGAGGGTTAGGTTGAGAGTTAGTGTGAAGGTTAGAGTGAGGGTGAAGGTGAGGGTTAGGGTTAGAATTAGGGTTATGAAGAATTAATGCTTCTCATCTCTCCCAGCCTCTTTGTGTCTTTCTCTTTCTTAAAAAAAGGGGGGGGGAATATTTTCACCTTGAAGTCATGTCAAACCATTATATTTTGATTTTTTCTATCACGTTTTTTATTAACTCCTCAAATTTTCTTTCTGCTCCTTGGTGTTTGCTGCAGTCTGAGGTACTATAGCATTGTTTTCAGTGCCTGCACATTTGGTGAAGCGAACAGAGACCTCTAGTCTCAGTTTCACAAAAATCCTTTTCTTTTTTCTGCTAAAAGAACTGGTCAACAAACCCCACCCCATAATCCCAGTTTCCAGAGAATCCTCTCTCGTTTCTTGGCAGTTACCACAGAAAAAAGGCCCACATATCACACCTTCTCTTTTGGCTGCGTCTAGTCCCAGGATCCTCCAAGTATGGTTCCTTAATCTCTAGCAAAGTGAGTGTTGTAGTATTTCAAACTTACAGAATGAGAATCTGCATTTTAGCAAAATCCCAGGTTATTTATATGCACTAAATATTGAGAAGACCCTATTTTTTAATTATTTACATCTGAGAATATGGATATGTAGATGTAGTACCAGTTACTAAATTTAACTCTTCATATTGGAAAGACAAAATCCACTAAATGCTTTTTGTCAGCTGTTTTAACTCATCTGTGACTTTTTAAGTTATTCATGACAATCAGGCCAGATAGTTTTGATCTCCCATAATCCCAAATTTTCCCTGTCACCAGTAAAATATTTTAGTGATGTAGAAATTCTGATTCCAAAGGGTGGCAGTTTTTGGGGTGCTGTTACATGAGAGTATCAGGAAATATGATGCACACCATACTATATATTTTATACACTAGCCTAGACCACAGTATATCAGAGATAACCAAATGTTTGTGAAAGGGAGTCTGGGGAGACCCATGACAACACAGTGGGTCTTGTGAGCACACATACCTGAACCCTCAATTCAGGATTGGAGGTCCAGCAGACAATTGAGTAAGGTCCCAACTGATGAGCTTAACACCTCAGCACTCTTTGCAGGCTCTATGACTAAATGAACTGCTTCATACTTATGCTTTTATTTCCTCATTTGAAAAGCAGTGTTATTATATGAGAGTTAAATGAGATGCTATATGTTAAGCAATTAGCATAGTGCCTGGCACAGAATAAAGGCTTGACATAAGTAAAAAAACATGGCTGAAACACGTGGTCTCTGTATGCCTCAGTTACCTCATTCACTCTATAAATATTACTAAGCACCTACTATTTCTAAGCACCATGTTAGGCACTGGGGATACAGTGATAATTAAAACTCAGTCCCTTCCATTTAAAAGCAACAAGTCAGGTGGAGAAGGCAAATAATGACTAGGTGCTACAACAGAGAAAAACATCTAGAGCAGCACAGTGAGATGAAGAACTTAGGAGGACCCAGATGCTAAAAGGCTAATACCACCTTTTGATAATTTATTTATTATTATTTTTCCCCCAAAGTTAAAAGCGGGAACGCAGTCAGCCTCCACACATGCACCCGACTTGCATCCACCCAACATGCCCACCAGGGGGCAATGCTCTGCCCACCAGGGGGCAATACTCTGCCCATCTGGGGCATTGCCCTGTTGCAACAGAAGCCATTCTAGCACCTGAAGCAGAGGACAAGGAGCCCTCCTCAGCTCCAGGGCCAACATTTCTCCAATGGAGCTTTGGCTGCAGGTGGGGGATGGAGAGATAGAGAGGAAGAAGAGGGAGAAAGATGAAGAATTAGATGAGTGCCTCTTCTGTGTGCCATAAACAGGAATTAAACCCAGGACTTCAACACACTGGGATGACACTTTACCACTGAGCCAACCAGCCAAGGCCACAACCTGTTTGTAATTTAAAGTGAAAACAGCACTGGTAAAAATAGTAGGAGACAGAGATGAAAATAGCATCTTCCTAAATTTTCTGACAACATTCTAAATAATTGAGGCTGTTTCTCTTGTTTTTGTGTTTAAGCCTTAATGATTCCATAAAAGCTGGTTCACAAGACCAAATCAGAGTAAACTCGGGTCTAGAAGAGTTCATCCACATCCACTCTTGCTTCAGTGTGTCCAAGCTTTGGAAGGAAGACACAGAAATAAAGGGAATACAGGGAAGACAGTTGTTAAGCAGAAAAGAATTGAGAAGAATCTATTCTTCATAAAAAACCCCATAACCCTAACCCTAGCTGTATCCTAATTTTAACTTTCCTAACCCTCCTAAACCTCACCCTCACTTTCACCATCAACCTCACCCTCACCCTAACCCTAATCATATACCTAACCCTAACCCTAACCTGATCCCCAGCCAAGCCCCACCTCCCAAGGCTCAGCTCCCAGTGATCACCTTCACCCAGCCCTATCTGGCTGGCTGCCATAACCCTGTCCCTGAACTGCTAGGCCCCACCTCCTCCAGAGGCTCCATCTTCAGCGATGGCAATCAGCCTGCCCTACCTGTTGTGCTCCTTTTCCGTGGCCCCACCCTTGCCCTTCCCCTCACTGCCCAAAAGGGCTCACCTGGCCTCTGGATTGAGTGGCCTTCAGGATGCTTCAAGTGGCTCTAATCACCCTCCACAATGAGAAGCTTTTAAATCAGGATGCAATGGGCTGCCTCCCCTTAGAGGCCAGTTTAAAACACTGTGGTCCACCTTCTCTCTCCCTCCCTTTCTAGCCCAGCACTTGCGGGGACACCCTGTTTCTCCTGCACAGGCTGGTGGCTCCTCTGGAAAAAAGGACAGTGCCTGGAGCCAGCTCTTCACCCTCAAGCCAGCTCTTGCCCCCAGATCTGCATGCAGTGGGCTGCAGGGTGGGCAGGACCAGCTTCCCTTACCCATCAGCTGAGATTTCTGCACGCAGCTACCTCGTGGACTGATTTCCTTCTGAGAAGACAGGGCAATACCTAACTCCTTTTAATCCTTGAGTTTTACAATGGGATACTCGCTTCGGTTTTTGGCTTACAATTAGTTTTTCCTGCTGTTTTTGTTGTTGTTTTTGAGAGAGAGGCAGAGAGGGACAGAAACATTGAGATGTTCCTGTATGTGCCCTAACCAAGGAATCAAACCGACAACCTTCGTGGTTCAGGACGGTGCTCTAACCAATGAAGCTATCTGGCCAGGGTTTAATTTTTATTGATTTATACAGAAACAGAGAGAAGAAAGGAGAGAGAAGGGAGTGGTAAGGGAAACACTCATTTGTTGTTCCACTCAGCCGTGCACTCATTGGTTATGCCTTGACTCGAGATCAAATACACAACCTTGGGTTTTCTGGTGGATGTTCCTAACAACCTCAGCTAACTGGCAAAGGCTCTCTGCTGTTTCTTTCTTTTCATTTTCTTTTGTTTAGTTAGAGGAAGGGAGGCAGAGAGACCAACTCCCGTATGCGATATCCACCCAGCAAGCCCACTAGGAGGTGAAGTTCAAACCATCTGGGGCGTTGCTTTGTTGCTTAGCAACCAAGCTCCTCATACTGCCTCAAGTGGAAAGCATGGAGCCACCCTCAGCACCAGGGGCCAACTCGCTCCAATTGAGCCATGGCTTCAGGAGAAGCATGAATGTAGCACTGCACTGTAAATACATCAACAGGAAACCTTCAAAGAGTCACTATACGGTTATGGGCACAGGCAGCACACTGAGGATACTGTCTTAACACACATACTGGAGAAACCAGCTGAGAACACCTTTCCCCTGGGCCACCTCATTTCAATATTTTATGAGACTGCATCCTAGGAGCCAGCCCATGACACAGTCCTCACTGCGACATACCACTCCTCCCATTTTCAGAACATTCACGGATTTGAGGATGTCTATTTTTTCCTCCCTCCCTACCTTCCCCTCTACACCCTCTCCCTTCCCACAGGACCCGCACGCAGGCCAGCAGCAGTCACCATGCTCTGGGCTCTCTCCTGCACCGGTCTCCCAGCTCCCTTCCCTGCAACTCCCACACTCAGCCACAGTGGCCCCCACAGACTTGCCGGCAACCTGCCCCAACCAAAACCCTTCCTCGCCTTTCTACCCCCACAGGATTACCCTGGACACCACCCAGACTTACCGCAAAGTTTCCTCGAAGGGCATAAGATGCTGGCGGGAACGGTGGACCCCACTCAGACCAGTGGGAACGCATCCCCCATAGGCCTACTATTGAAGACTCCTCGAAAGGGCGCCATTCCCCCCAAACAAAAGTGAATGATGTACCTGAAGACTTTAGAGCTCAATAACGGAAGGTTATGAGCCCCCATTTACATGTAAGGTTTTTTCAGAGTCTAGTACACTCTCATCCTCGTTCCCACAAAGCTATGTCATGCAACTTAGATTAAGAACTGGTTTTAAGAACACCAACGGGCACCTCCTGTGACATGACAAATTTATGTCTTCATATGCACACTGTGCACCCTCACAGACAGGGTGCTGGCAGACACTTCACATCCAAATCCATGACAGATATTTTCTTTTTAATTTTTTTTTTCATTTTAGACAGGAGGGAGGGAGACAGAGAGAGAGCAAGAGAGAGAGAGGAAAGAAAATCAGGAAGCATCAACTCCCATATATGCCTTGAGCAGACAAGTGCAAGGCTCTGAACTGGCGACCTCAGTGTTCCGAGGTCGACGCTTTATCCACTGTGCCATCACAGGTCAGGCCTTTTATGAATGTTTTTTTTTTTTTTTTAATAATATGTCTTTCCCAATCAAGGATTCCCTCTTTCTAAACTAAATTTCACTGAGGTGACACATGCTGTTTCTTCCATCACAACGACCATGAGACATGAATAAAATTTCCTTTCGCAGAAAGGGCATGAGTAAGCTGTTTTCTGAACACTTCTTTCTAACATTCGAAGCAGATCCTCTGTGCCCTGCGCTGCCCTGGCTTCTGGAGGTCCCCAACACTCACTGTCCTTGCCCCTCACCACGCCCTGCTGCACATCACAAAAAGTCTGCCATAAGAACCCCTTGGCTCTCTCTCCAATCCTTATTCCCTCTCCTTTACCTTGTGTCCAAGCGCCTCGCCGCCACGTCCTGCCCTGCTTCTGCCCCACGCCATCCCTGCTCCTCCCCACCATTCTTGCTCCTCCCCATGCCTCACTATCTCTCCCCTCACCCTAATCACCCCTCGCCCTCTGCCCCACACTGTCATCCTAGCCCTGATTCGCCCCTGCACCTTCCGCTCCACCCTGTCCACCACCCCTCTGCGTCATTTGCTCCTCCACACCTCCCGCATATTTGTTCTCCCGCCCTGCACCGCCCCCGCCCAGTAGCCATCATGGTGGCTGTGGAAGCTGCTGCCTGGGCACTGTGAGCGCTCCTCGGCCTTCCAACTGCGGGCAACCAGGGTGGAAGTAAAGGGTGGAAAGAACCCATAGCCTCAGCAGTCATGTGACTGCGAAGATGGCCAGTTTTTCCTGTTGAACCGCAGGCCGCTCTTGGGCTTGGGGAGGTTTTGTCATTGCCTGTCTTGTCGCCGCCTCCCTGTGTGTCTTTCCACACACCTCCTGGCTGTCTTGGCCCAGAGGCGCTTCTGAGACTGCGCAGGTGGAATCTGGGTTCTCGCCATTGTTTCCCGAACCTTGGAGAAAACTCAGCTTCCGCTCTCTGCTTTTCCAGGGTCACTGAATGCAAAGAACGATGGACGCAGCTTTGGGTCCACACAACTGGGAAGACCTCTTTGTTCCTGAGCTCCTCAGTCCATCTGGAGGAGGCTTGCTTTCTGTCATCTGTGAAAACACTGCCATTCAGCCTACACTGTGGAGGACATCGTGCTGAGTGCTGGGGATGCAAACCCTCAGACTCTTAAGAAAACTGACAGTTTAAATGGGGAACCTTCACAGAATAGTACAATATCTAAAGAAGGCATTTCGATGTGGTACAGCCCCTCCTACAGACACAGAAAAGACTTCAGAGAGGCAGAGCCTAAATATGGGCTTTGAATAATGTATAGGAGTTAATCAAGTAGGAGGGAAGTGCTACTGTGAAGGTTGCCAAGCATTTATGTCTGTAGTGATTGGAACTTCAGGCCCTAGTGGGTGCTGAGTGCACAAAAAAGTGAGTTGTGATGGTGATAGTGGAATTATTTGTGGGTTGAGATATCCCTTATGCCTCAGAAAGAAAGATAACTTTCTGATCTTTCCAAATGATGTGATGTGGTTACATTGAATGACTGAATGAACAAGTGTAAGGATATATAGCCCCAGACCTTAGAAATAATCAGAGGCAAACCTTGCATAGTTTGCTGCTTTGGTTCCAGACCAACAATGCAATAGAGTGAGCTGTAATAAAAATTTACTAGAGGAGGGTTTTTGACTTCAGTTTTAAAAGGAAGAAAAAATTGGGGCAACATCTATGAAGCACAATGAAGCTACACACAATAGAATGAGGTCTGCCTATACAACCTTCTGGTTTTCTTCTTCACAGTTGTCTTTCTAAGTTTCCTTTATTTCTGTGTCTTTCTTCCAAAGCTTGGACACACTGAAGCAAGAGTGGATGTCAATGAGCTCTTATAGACCTGAGTTCTCTTTGACTTGGCCATGTGAACCAGCTTTTATAGAATCATTAAGGCTTAAACACAAAAACGAGAGAAACAGCCTCAATTATCTAGAATGTTTTCATCAGAAAATTCAGGAAGATGCTATTTTCATCTCTGTTTTCTACTATTTTTACCATTGCTGTTTTCACTTTAAATTGCAAACAGGTGGTGGCCTTGGCTCCTTGGCTCAGCAGTAGAGCATCAGGCCAAGTTTCTGGAAGTCCTTGGTTCAATTTCTGGCTAGCACACACAGAAGAGGCACCAATCTGCTTCTTCAACCTTGCCCCTCTGCTTCCTTTCTATCTCTCTCTTGCCTTCCAGCAGCCAAATTTCCATTGGAACAAATTTGGCCATGGGCACTAAAGAGGGCTCAATGGACCTTGCCTCAGGCACTAGAATGGCTCCTGTAGCAACAGAGCAACATGCCATATGGGCAGAGAATTGCCCCTGGTGGGCATGTTAGTTGGATCCTGGTCTGGTGTATGTGTGGAGTCTCACTGCATTCCGCTTCTAACTTTAGGAGAAAAACAATGATAAATATATTACGAATAGGTGGTATTAGCCTTATATCATCTGGGTTCTCCACAGTTTCTCATCTCACTATGGTGCTCAAGATGTTTTTCTCTGTTGTAGCACCTAGGCATTATTTAGATTCACCACCTGACTTGTTGTTTTAAGTGAAAAGGAATGAGTTTTAACTATCACTGGATCCCCAGTGCCTAGCATGGAGCTTAGCAGATAGTAGGTGCTTAGTAATATTTATAGAATGAATGAGAAAACTGAGGCCTACAAAAAAACCGTGTTTCCGCCATGGTTTTTGACTTATATCAAGCTTTATTATTATAAAAACTGTATTCTTATTGCAGAAGTGCAAGAAAAAATGATAAAAACAAAACAACAAATTTTCATACAGAGATATCTACTGTTAATATTATGACATTTTCTTTCAATATTCTTTGTGTAAAAATATTTCTCTATCTATATGTACTCAGGCATATTGTGTGTGTGTACATCTGTGTGCATTGATGTGTATGTATGCAAATGACTATTTATTCATTCATTCATTCAATAAACACTTATTTTATTTCTATTATGTGCCAGGCACTGTGCTCGACACTGGTTGCCTATAGTGAATGAGACAGACTCACTTTCTGTCTTTATGAATATTACACTGTCATGAGGTAGACAGAGGAAGGAAAAATATACATAAATAAAATAATTATAAGCAGTGACAAGCACTGGATTTTGTAGTGCAATGTCTTTGGTCCCAGTTTTGATTGATCATGGCGAGGTTTAGTATATCAGTTTATTGAAAGGCAGAGCTGAGACATAAGTCTCGGTTCTTCAGCAATGCGTTTTCTCAGCTATAAAACTGAGAAAATTTACAAGTGATGAAACAAAGACCCTGGGAGGTGTTCTGTGACAAAAAGAACCTACCTTGTAAGTGGTGACACAGGCTCAGATAAATTCTGATGTACAAAGCTTAGGAGGTCTCTCACTCTGGACTGCTGCCATGGCAGAAGAAAAACTTTATGTTATGAAAGGGGTCACTTCCTGCTAAAAAATGAGAAATAATGTTTATGCCCCTGACCATCAAGAGCAAAGAAAAGTCTTCTGGTGTTGTCACCAAAGCAGACTAGATTATTATTTTATTTTTAATTACCTCAGGTTTTCTCTAGTAATTTTTTCCCCCAAAAGACAATGGCTTGCTCTCACCAGAGAGCTCAGTATTTAGAGCATCACACCCATATACTATTGTCATATGTTTGGTCCTGGGTCAAGGCACATACAGAAATAAATTGATTTTTCTGCCTATCTGTCTGTCTGTTTCCCCCCTCTTCCTCCCTCTAACATTAATAATTAAATAAAAAAATGACAATGGCTTTTTTGTTGTTGTTTTTCCAGCTTAAATTGCATAGAGAAATGAATTATGTTTTTCAAAATCTCACCCCAAGAGGAAATAACTGGTAAGGTTGTAAAGTACCATATTTCCCTATGTATAAGATGCCTCCCTGTATAAGATGCACCTTAATTTTTGGGCACAAAATTTCAGAAAATGATAACAAATACTAATAACTAGAAATGCAAGTCAAAAATACTACAACCACTGTAAAAGACACACTCAATTTTCAAACAACACATTTTTCAAAAAAGATGAGTCTTATAAATGTTTAAATATGGTATGCATGCTCCAAATGTCTCCGTGAACATTTCTATTATTCTATTTATTTAACAGAAACTGAGTCAGAGAGAGGGATAGATAGGGATAGAAAAAAAGGAATGGAGAGAGTTTTTTTATTATGTGCCAGGTCACAGATCAATCATCAGTTTTTCATTGTAATGCCTTAATTGTTCATTCAGTACTCTTTCATATGTGCCTTGACCAGGAGTCTACAGCTGACTGAGTGACCCCTTGTTTGAGCCAGCGACTTAGGGCTCAAGCTGGTGAGCTTTGCTCAAACTAGATGAGCCCATGCTCAAACTGGCGACTTTGGGATCTCAAACCTGGGTCCTCTGCATTCCAGTCAAATTCTTTTTTTTAAAAAATAATTTTATTTTTTTAATGGGGTGACATCAATAAATCAGGATACATATATTCAAAGATAACAAGTCCAGGATATCTTGTCATTCACTTGTGTTGCATACCCATCACCCAAAGTCAGATTGTCCTCTGTTACCTTCTATCTAGTTTTCTTTGTGCCCCTCCCCCTACCCCTTCCCCTCTCCCTCTCCCCCCTTTCCCCGTAACCACCACACTCTTATCAATGTCTCTTAGATTCACTTTTATGTCCCACCCAGTCAAATTCTTTATCCACTGCACCACTGGCTGCTCAGGCTGTGAACATTTTTTTCTTTTACATTCTCTGGATTTTATTTAGTATTTTGGTTCTTAGTATGGGTGGAAAGGCTGTGCATTTTAAGGTTTTTTTTCCATAAAATGTATTCATCACTATATTTTTCAATAGGTTTCCTTAAGTAGATATTATTTCCATTAATTTTAAAGTATTTTGTAACTTGAATTGTGATTTTGAGGGGGGATTATTTAGGAGTGAATTTCTTAACTTAGAAAAGGAAGGGTTTTTTTAGTTAACTTTTATTACTGATTATGAGGTTAAGTGTAATGACACCAAGAAACATGCTTTATATCATTTCAAAGGTTTGAGGTAGTTGAAACTTGCTCGAAAGAACATACAGGATTGTCTGTGGTAAATGTTTTCCAAGTGTACTTCTCTGCTGCCACCTCGTGTGCACCTTGGGAATAACAGCTCAGTGTAGTTCACCTGGAAATATACAGCAGTTGGGTGTTGTGCATTATCTATCAATGTTGAATCCAATGCTATCTAGAATATACTTTTATATCTTGTAAATATAAGGAATTTCTAGTTACTGTTTGATTCTTGTTTCAACGTTAATTGTAGTGAAATCAAGAGACATACTTGATATCATTTCATACCTCTGAATATTGCAGAAACATTCTCCATAGCACATACAATAATGGTCTCTGTTACATGTGTTTTTCTGTGCCACTTAGTGTGCATCTTGGGGATCATGCCTTAGTACAGGTCCAAAGAAAAATTTTGGTAGAGAGGATTGTCTACAAACATTGATTCCAACTTGCCGTTTCTGTAAAGTTTTTGTGTATCCTTAGTGGTTTGTTTTCTGGGAATCTATAGGTTAATCTTGTTCTTCTTCTTTCCTTCCAGCCATGCTTTCATAAAGCCTTTGAAAGTACCCATCATATACCAAACACTGTGCTAGGAACTCATGTCCCTGAACTCAATGACATCTCGTTCTACTATTTTTACTTCTGTCTTTGAACTTCTTTTATTTAAATCTACTTAGTGTAGTGTAAATTATGATGTGCCTTGATTTGAAAAGTATATTGAATTTTAACAGCTTTTTTTGTTATAAAAATGTATTCTTATTGCAGAAGTGCAAGAAAAAATGTTAAGAAAAACAAAACAACAAATTTTCTTACAGAGATATCTACTGTTAATATTAGTACAATTTCTTTTCATATTTTTTCTGTACATATTATATTTCACTTTCTATATGTATGCAGGTACATTGGGTGTGTGTATTTCTGTGTGCATAGATGTGATTGCACATAAGCATATCTCTCTATGTCCACAGTGTCTGTCATTTGAGTATACCATTGTATGTATGCAAATGACTATTTATTCACTCATTCAATAAACACTTATTTTATTTCTATTATGTGCCAGGCACTGAGCTCGATACTGGTTGCCTATAGTGAATGAGACAGACTCACTTTCTGTCTTTATGAATACTACACTGTCATGAAGTAGACAGAGGAAGAAAAAATATACATAAATAAAATAATTATAAGTTGTGACAAGCACTGGATTTGGTAGTGCAATGTATTTGATCCCAGTTTTGATTGATCGTGGTGAGGTTCAGTATATCAGTTTCTTGGAAGGCAGAGCTGAGAAGTAAGTCTCGGTTTTTCAGCAATGCGTGTTCTCAGCTATAAAACTGAGAAAATTTAAAAGTGATGAAACAAAGACCCTGGGATGTGTTCTGTGACCAGAAGAACCTAGCTTGTAAGTGGTGACCCAGGCTCAGATAAATTTTGTTTTCCAAATCATAGGAGGTCTCTCAGTCTTGACTGCTGTCATGGCACAAGAAAAAGTGCATGGTAGAAAAGGGGTCACTTTGTGCTAAACAATTAGAAATAGTGTTTATGCCCCTGACTGTCAAGAGCAAAGAAAAGTCTTCTAGTGTTGTCACCACAGCAGACTAGGTTATTATTTTATTTTTTAATTACCTCAAGATTTCTCTAGTAATTTTTCCCCCAAAAGATAATGGCATGCTCTCACCAGAGAGCTCAGTAGTTAGAGCATCACACCAATACACTAATGTCATAGGTGTGGTTCTGTGTCAAGGCACATACAGAAACAGATTGATGTTTCTGACTATCTGTCTGTTTGTTTCCACCATCTTCTTCTCTCTAACATTAATAATTAAATAAAAATATGACAATGGCTCTTTTGTTGTTGTTTTTGCAGCTTAAATTGTATAGAGGAATGAATTATGTTTTTTAAATTCTCACCTCAAGAGATAATAAGTGGTAAGGTTATAAAGTACCATATTTCCACATGTATAAGACGACTACCTGTATAAGGTGTACCTTAATTTTTGGGCACAAAATTTGAGAAAATTATAACAAATGCGAATAAACAAGAAATGCAAGTAAAAAATACTACAACCACTGTATAAGACGCACCCAGTTTTCAAACCCCACATTTTGCAAAAAAGATGAGTCTTATACATAGGGAAATATGGTATAAACCCTCCAAATGTCTCTGTGAACATTTCTATTTTTTTTTAAAGAGACAGGGAGAGAGTCAGAGAGAGGGATAAATACGGAAAGACAGACAGAAATGGAGATAGTTTTTCATTATGTGCCAGGTTACAGATCAATCATCAGTTTTTTATTGTGACTGTTTAGTTAATCATTAACTGCTCTTTCATATGTGCCTTGACCAGGGGGCTACAGCTGACAGAGTGACACGTTGCTTAAGCCAGCGACCTTGGGCTCAAGCAGGTGAGCTTTGCTCAAACCAGATGAGACTATGCCCAAGTTGGCAACCTTGGGATCTCATACCTGGGTCCTCAGCATTCCAGTCAAATTCTCTATTCTCTGCACCACCACCTGCTCAGGCTGTGAACATTTTTTTTTCTTTTACCCTCTGGATTTTATTTAGTATTCTCGTTTTTCGTATGGGTGGAAAGGCTGTGCATTTTAATTTTTATGTATTTCTTATGTATTTTTTATTTCCAATAATTTTAAAGTATTTTGTAACTTGAATTGTAATTCTGAGGGCGGTTATTTAGGAGTGAATTTCTTAAGTTAAAAAAGAAAGGGTTTTTAGTTAGTTTCTATTACTGATTACTAGATTAAGTGTAATGACAACAAGAAACATGCTTTATATAATTTCAAAGGTTTGAGGTAGTTGAAACTTGCTTGAAAGCACATACAGGATTGTCTGTGGTAAATGTTTTCCAAGTGCGCTTCTCTGCTGCCACCTCTTGTGCACTTTGGGTATGACAGCTTAGAGCAGTTCACCTGGAAATATACAGCAGTTGGGTGTTGTGTGTTATCTATCAATGTTGAATCCAAAGCTATCTAGAAGATACTTTTATAACTTGTAAGTATAAGAAATTTCTTGTTACTGTTTGCTACTTTTTTAACATTAACTGTAGTGAAAGCAAGAGAAATACTTGATATCATTTCAATCCTCTGAAGTTTGCTGGAACTTGCTCCATAGCACATACAATAATGGTCTCTGTTTCATGTGCTTCTCTGCTGTCACCTTGTGTGCATCTTGGGAATCACGCCTCAGTGCAGGTCCAAAGGAAAGTTTTGTTAGAGAGGATTGTCTATATATGTTGATTCCAAGTTGCCGTTTCTGTAAAGTTTTTGTGTATCCTTAGTGATTTGTTTTCTGGGAATCTGTCGGTTCTGTGCCTGTGTGTGTGTGTGTGTGTGTGTGTGTTTGTGTGTGTGTGTGTGTGAGTGTGTGTATATTTGTTACACAGACAGAGAGACAGAGCGAGAGGGGAAGATAGGGACAGAGAAGAGAAGCTTCAATTTTTCATTATGGGGTTTCAGCTGAGAGAGTGAACCTTTGCTCAAGCCAGAAACGATGGGGGTCATGTGTATGATCCCATGCTCAGTACAACGACTCTGCACTCTCAAGTTGGTGAGCCCGTGCTCATGCCAGCAACCTCGAGATTCAAACCTGGGTCCTCTGTTTCCCAGTGCAAATCTATATCCACTGCGCCAGTGTCAGCTTAGGTGGAACGTATTGGTTCTGAAAGAGGCATGCTCAGTCTAGAAGAGGAGAAGCATTGTGTTAAATCTGTTATAATTCCTTTTTTTAATTTTTTCTTGTAGCTCTGTTCTTTATAGAAGAATTTTTGTTATTGAGCACAGACAAATTTGGAACTCCCTAGTTCATTGAAGTCACTGATATGAAGTGCTGTTCATTTCTGTTAGTGCACTTTTTCCTCAAGTGTACTGTATGCTATTATATAATTTTTCATGTAATACAGATAAGTGTGAAAGAAGGTTTACATTTGTTCATATGGAAACTACACAATTGTTCAAAAATAGTAATCCCACAAATAACTGTTTGACACACTAAAAAATGTAAACTTACTTTTGTACCACCTGTGTGCCTTTACCCATTCTTTCATTTTCTATCTCTATGTACTTTATCAGAGGTGGATTTAATGGTGGTAACACTGGGCATATACCCTGGGCCCCGACTTCTGAAGGACCTCACAAAAGCCCAAATTGACAATTATTTCTAATGACAAGGGGACCAGTATTTTCTTCTACACCCAAGGCCTCAACCAATCTTCGTCCATCTCTGTCCTCTATGTTTTAGGATTCAGGTGACTCCATGTCCTATATTAGTAATAAATAGTCATTAAAATTTAAATGGAATGGAGTTTGGTCAAGGTTATGATATGAGGCCAATATTTTTATTTACTTTTTTCACAATATTTATTATATAATGCATATTGTTTCCATGCAACTAAAAAGATATCTCAGACAAAATTTTCATATGGATGTGCAGGAATTACTGAGCATTTTTTTCTGTTTTGTCATTTTGTCTATTCATGTGTCATTACTCTACTCTTTTAAATATTGTATCTTCATAATGGAATGCATCTCTTGTCTAGTTGTGCAAGATTCTGTGTTTTATTTGGCTTTTAAGAATTGTCCTTGCTTTGCAGGTGCTTATTGTTCTCCATTCTGTTCACTCACTCCCTGCTGTTAAGAACCTCCCTCAGCCCAGGTTCATGACAATCTAAAGTGTCTTCATATACTGCAACTGTCATGACCTGGGTGAGAAACACATGTTCAAAGATTATCCTAGTACCAGAATTATTGGTCTGAGAATGTAGAAACCACACCCCATTAATGCAGTGAGATAACCTTTGAGGATTGAGGAGTAATATAGAGTTAGACACCAATGAATACGTAGGGTCACAATGTTTTCTGTGTTCTTCTTCAGGTCTTAGTGAACTGTGATGGGGAAAATATTTTCTCACATTCTAGAGTTTAAAGGAGGACATATTGAATGGGTCAGCTCTGGAATGACCATCTTTTCTGTTAGGTTGAATGTGAAACCTCCCAATCAACTTCCATAATGCCCAGGTAAGATAGGGAGCAAGGAAAAGGTGGAGGGGCTCTAAGGAAGCTCGGTTTTCCCATGTAGCCTGCAATGAGCAGGCAGTTATTTGTTGCAGGAAAGCCAAAGCACCAAGAGACTTTCCATTTCCATCCTGAAAAAGTAAAGAATGAGACCAAGCATACATGACTAAAGGCAGTCGCGTCCAGGGAAGTCCTCAAATACACGATGCTTGGCTCTGCTGGAGCTTTCTGCAGGTCAAGATACAGACAGCAGATGATTTGGTGTTATGTCTCAGAAAGAACAAGAGAAATATAATTAGATTTTCAAAACTAAATAATAAAATTGGACACTGGATTCTGCTTGTTAATTTCTCATGCATGATGTTATGTTTCTGCTTAATAAATTGGATAGCTGATTTCTCCAAGGCACCTCAGTCCTGGAGAGATTTGTGTCATCCACTTGCAGTATTGTTGCTGCCACATTCCTTTGTTGCTCCTATACATAAAACCCCAAAAACAACATCAAATTACACCTGAACAGAAGACATGAGGAGGAAATAAGCCTTCAAAACTGCTGTTGGTTTTCAGCCAAAGAGAAGCAGAGGGATTTATGGGGACAAGTAAGTTTGTAATCTGAGACAGTGGAGCAATGAAAAATTTTTCATCAAGTTACTACGAAGCCTATGCCTATTCGCACTTTGCTGGCCAAGAAACATAGGAGAAGCAACTACCAATTGATGCTTCCTGCTCCTCCCCACCCTACTTTGTCTTTTCTTTCTAAATTTAATACATAAAACATTTAAGTTAATTAATTTTATAAAATGTATAAGTTTTAAAAATTAATCTTTACAGGGACCTCAGTAAGGCCATATGAATTACTGCTACATCTTTAGAATCTCAAATTAGATGACAGAAAGGAATTTAGGAAAAACAGCCCACTGGCCTGTGGGTTGGACCCCTTTATGCCATATCTTCTTTGCTTCTAGAGAAGGTCAAGAGCAAGTCATAATAATGTTGGAAGTTATGGGCACTGAGTCCTTCTCCCTTTTCCTCTGGACGCCTCCCCTTTTCAGGTGGCCCCTCAGTGTCTCTTCTCAGACTGTGGTTTCCAAGAATGAAGAGTTTGTGATAGTGCAAGGACTGGTAGGGTGTCCCCAGCTAAGCCTGGCTTTCAGGTGCTTGGAGAGATAAGTTTATTATTGGCCTGGATGTCAGCTAGGAATGGCAAGGGCAGAGTGCAGGGGGGCCATCCTGAACTCCATGTTCTCACATGCTATGTGGTGGTGGCAGTAGAGAGGGGGGAACTGATAGGAATGTTTATAAGACATGAGTCAAAATAGCACAGAGGGAAAGTGCTGGTCACATGTTTTGCAAGAGCTAATGAGCAGTGCTTTCCTGAATCCTCACAGCCACCAGAGCAGGAGTGGTTCTCCCCATTTGACAGAGGAGGAGACTAAGTTTTCATAACTTTGCTTGTAGGTGCTGGATCCAGAAGTTAGCTCTCGACTTAACTCTGAGCCTGTAGAAATCTTCTGTCAGGTGAAGCCTCAAAGAAAAGACACATGGGTAGAAGCAGAGCAGTGCTCTGGACTGAAGAACAGATTTTAAAATGCCATCAAACAGGGAGGCAGTAGAAGTGGGGAGGGCACTCTTAAAAGGATCTGTTGTTGGTTCAGCACCTGGGAAGTGCCAGGCCACCTCCTGGCTCTCTCCTATCCTATCCTATCCTATCCTATCCTATCCTATCCTATCCTATCCTATCCTATCCTATTCTTTTCCCAGCTCAACTTCCACCCCAACTCCACCTTCCTTGAGTGCTTGAAAAGCAGGACCATTAGCTTTTTTACAGATGTTCTCAAAATAAACCAGTATGCAAAAATTGCAGGGACTACTTTGATGGCTGTATGTGTTCAGGATACTGTGTGTGTACACAACTCTGGCCCATTTTGGACCATTGTTTCTGGGTTTTGAATTAGGTTACAATCGGTCTTTAGTTCAAATACCTGTGAAATGCAGATAGCAATCGTCCCTGTCTCATTTGGCAAATGGGAACATTAAGTGAGGTGAGGCATGTGAGGGTCCTAAAAAAAGAATGAATAGCATGTCTGGATACTCAGTGAATGCTGTGGTCAGGAAAAGTGTTCTCTGTTGCCTTTTTTGTCTTTATTTTTTTCTATTTTTTAATTTTTTTATTTTTATGGAATCCAGAGAGAGGAAGGGTGGTAAGGGGGAGACAAAAGCATCAATCTGTTTCTGTATGTGCCCTAGACAAGGACTGAACCAGCCACCTCTGCATTGCATGACAATGCTCCAGCCAAGTGAGCCATCAAGCCAGGACAATTGCTGCTGCGTTTTGCACACATTTGGATTAAAAAGGTCATGGGCTATCTAGAAAAAAAAAAAAGAACTTTTCTGCTGCCATCTCATGGATGTATTGAAAATAACAACTAGGTAAATGTCACCCAAAAATATCTTCCTCTGCTGCTATCTAATGTACATTTTGAAATTAAAAGCTAGTACATATAACCAGAAACTGTCAAACTGCTTATGAATCACTGATGTGTCTTTTCCCATTTTTCACTTTGAATCTCATTGCATGCTTATATTTTAGGGAATGCCATGTTTTATATTAGTCCTGAGTAGTTATACAAATACAGAGGAACAATTTGGTCGAGGGGATGATATAGGATTCTAATAATTTTTTGTATTTCTATTTCTCACAGTATTTATTCTATAATGCATCTTCTTTTCAATTAGACCTGCCCTTTATTTTATTTTTTTCCAACCCTATTAAGTGCTGAAGGCACGGATAAAAGGATTGACTACAGCTAATGCTGATGAACTCATTCATCAAGGCATCAGTGAGAAGCAGAAGTGAGAAGGGTTTTTCTGTGAAATGGCTTGAGTGCCACAAGAGATTTGGAAAGAAAATAAAAGATTGTGGTGGCAAATTCCGCCCTGAAATTCTCAAGACTGGGAAGTGATTGAAACTCAGCCTTGTAAAGGAGCAGTGTGCTTGAGGAGTGTCAGGGATGGTAGCAACTGTGAGAGTGTGCAGAGTAGGGCATGAAAAAAATTATACACATGTGCTGAGACTGGGCCAGGTAAAGAGTGTTATAAAATTAGAAGTGGGAGTGAGGCTTTGTTCATGACAGGTTGGTAATGGTGAGACCAGGGTAAAAACTAAAATGGTTTTGGCATATTCATCTAGAAATAAATGGGGAATATGTAAGGCAGACTTTACATAAAATAGAAAAGTTATTTAGGGAATAAAGAATTTGTCAGATTTGAGGACAGAATGAAGAATGTTAAACGGGCAGTGAAGCATTGGAGGGAGTGAGTTTGGATGGAAACTGTACAGTGTTCTGCATAGTAAAAGAAATTTGTGTGTTTATTTTTCCTTGGTGGAAGGAATTGTGAGCAAATTTAAGCAGCATCAGCTGCTAACGATTTTAATTACTAGGGCATCCAACTTTAATAAGGTGGTAGTGGCATCAGAAAATGGTCATTTGCTGATGAAGAATTGATTTGGCTGAGAGTTCAACTAGATTTACCCTGAAAACCTTACTAAATTACCTCTCTTGTTTGTCTGGCTTATGGAAAAATAAAAGAAAGACAAGGTAGGAAAACTTATGTTACAGAACTGTGGTAGGAGCAAGGAAGTCATCCAGATTTTAGCAGTGCATCTATGTGTATATAGTCTTTCTGTTTTGCAGCCATATATGCTAAAGTGGAATTGTGAAAGTTCGGAAAGGGAACAGAAAATGAAAAAACTGCATGAAGGCAAGTAATGCTGGAGAAGTGTTTCCATCCTCCATATCCTTATCATCTCTGGTTGTTCATTGATTTGTTAGTGAAAGCCCTTCTGACAGGTTTGAAGTAATGTCTCATAGCAGTTTTAATTTGCATTTCTCTACTGATTTCTGACATGGAGTATTTTTATATGACCATTTTTATTGGCGAGTTATTTGAATACTCTATTACTTCATTTTCTAAGGTTTATAGTTTCCAATTGTGTTTTGACTTTTTTAGAAATCATGGTATATATTGCTTCAGTTCAGCTTGATGATTCACCAATTTAATGGATTTAAGCAGGAACTGCTAGAAGGAGTCAATGACTAAACTGAGTGAGGTATAGGCTAATCTGCCCCTCAAGCAGGCATATGGTCCCTGAGCTGCCTCACTGGACCAAATGGCAGTTGCATATTTTTATTATGGTGCACATTTAGGATAAGCTTTACCTTATCTGAAAATGCACCTGTGATAGTGTCTGCTTCTTCTAGTCATGCTGAAGCTATTTAAATTTCTCCATCAGAAACTTGGGAGGCATTGCCATGGAACTGAGAGAAAAAGATAAGACTAAAAAGAGTCTATATACAGAGGACCAGCAGAGGAATGTTCTTGGTAGGTAACATTGTGGGTTTTTTAAAAGATATTTTTTGTGGTGTAGGGCAGTGGGAGTTTGCATGAGAATTAGAATTATAAGTTTATTTATGCTTTGCTTTATATTACCAAGAAACTAAGAATATATGTGACAACCAGTAAATATGTCTTGTAAATATTTAAAATAATCATACTACCAGTAAATTCAGCTCAACAAACAACAAGATTGATTTTGTTTATGAATATTAATATGCATAACATATACAATTACTTCATTTTGGTTTTTACCAGAATTAAAATTTTCTTAAAGAATTAGAATTCTAGTATATATCAATAAAGCTACAGAAAAATCAATAACAAAATGAACTCTTTATAAAATGAAACAAAGATATGTTCTAATGAAATTAAAATGTATGATATACTGGTGTAAGTTTTTGAGAGAAAAAGAATTAGTTTTGTCTTAAAGTAAAGATTGTTGTTATTGATGCAAATTTGGTTCTATTTTACTTTGTAAAAAAATATATATACTATTTCTATCCTGTGTAGCACCAGATAACATATTATAAATTTTATCTGCCTATAAAGCAAGATACTGTGTTATTATAAATTATGTTACTGATTTTATTTTTTCATAGAGGTCTTTGATTACTATAGGGACAATTTTCTCAATCCTAAGAACCTAAGATATGATAATCATACACCTATCCAGTCCTGATGTGACAGGACCCTTTTCTCAACATGCAGAAATAAAAGCTTTAGTGATGGCATGCCCCAGTCTTTCATGTGTAATGGTGGAAAGGGTCATGCCTAAAAGAGAAAGGTGTCCAGTCACTTTAATTGTTCATTGATTGCTTCTCATATCTTCCCTAACTGGGGTGCTTATGTTGTGCCAGCAACCTTGGGCTCAAGCCAGCAACCTTGGGATCATATTGTTGATCCCATGTTTAAGCTAGTAACCACATGGTTTCCAACCAGGCACCTCAGTGTTTCTGGTTGATGCTCTATCTACTGTACCACCACTGGTCAGGCTGCCATGTTATACTTTATATCCTCAGATCTTATTATGTTATAGCAGAAAGTTTGTACACTTGTGGGGTCTCTGGCTTGAGTGTGGGATTATAAACATGACCCCATGGTTGCTGGCTTTAGCCCAGTGTCACTGGCTTGAGCAAGAGGTCACTCACACCACTATAGCCTCCCTATCAACACATATGAGAAAGCAATCAGTGAACAACTAAGGTGCTGCAATGAAGAATTGATGTTACTCATCTCTCTCTTTTCCTGCCTGTTTGTCCCTATCTGTCCTGCTCTTTTTCTCTCTCTATCTTTCTCTCTCTCTGACACAAAAAAGAAAAAAAAACTGACTTGTTTGATCATATGTTCTAATGTCCTGATGAACTGTGCAGTAATAGTATGGTTATTTTGGCCTTACAAAGTTAATTTGAACACCATTTTAAGATTTGCCTAAAAATCCATTACTTTTTTTCCAACCCATATATTCTGATATGGATGAATATTAGTAAAAATGTCACAGAAGATTTGTGTCACTTGAATTTTCCTTTTTAAAGTATTTGTGTAATTTATCTATTTCCCTGTCTATATCTTCACCAATTTCAGTTGATATATACTTTTTTGAATTAAAACATTTGATGATGAACTACTGTATAATAACTTTCATGAAGAGATGTGCCTCTTTCATAGGATACTAATTTTTATTAATCTTCAGATGCCTATAAGTAAAAATTTTCATATAGAAGGAGCCTCCTTAAGTTTTATGGCACTAAGCTCAACCCATTGATTGTACACATACTGTTCAGTACCCTCATGAGATTTGCTTTAGGGATCAAGGCTTTGCCAGATCAGTTTTTAAGAATGAGAACTAATTGAAAGACCAGAAAAGACTCAATGGGGACTGAAAGTGGAGATTCATAATTCCACTTAGAAGCCTGTTAAGTGTAAAATGGCCCTCTGAGAAAGGTAAGCTTGGTCAAGGTCAAGCAGGATATTTCTTCTGGCTGACAATGACAAGAACACTTGCAAGGCTGCAAAGAGGCACTGACTTCGGTGATTTGAAAATCAAATGTCATCACTGAGACTTTAGAATTCTGTGTCATAGATGATGCCAAGCTTGGCAACTGGCATAATCTGTTCTCCTAAGCAGTTATATTTCTTATTGTAAAGTAATATACTGGCTTTTGACACATAAGTTTTTTTTCCCTTTTATGGCCTGAACAAAGCAGGATTTGTGATTCAATGAAGATTCTTGATGTGTAGCCATGACAGAATAGCTCTATAAACTGGCTGGCCCTCTATCAACACAGTGGTACAGGGCCCTAACTAATAAGGTTAAAGCTTGCTGATGATACATTTAGCCTCAAGTATAAAAATGTCAAGATAAAAACTATTTGAAGTTTTTATGTATTGATGACTGGTAATTTAACCTACAATTACCCACCCCTGCCTTCTTGGAGCTGACAATTCAGGGGTCAGACCCTATGATGTAATGTAGTGGGACTGCTTTGGAAGGATTTAGGCACTCAGTTTCTTATATCCATTCTATCATAAGTCTTCAAATATGACTCCAATTTTTCTAGGATCAAACATAATGAATTCATCTTTTCTAATTCCTTCCTACTGTAAGATATTTTGGTGTCTATATATTTTTCTGTCCTAAAGTTAAAAAGGATAAAGAGATGTGAGATGGTGTACAAATATTTATGAAAGAAGAAATGGTGTACAAAATATATAAAGAGGGTGACAATCTGCTTTCTAATTGTTTGAAGAATATTGACACGTGTTTATTTAGTTGAACCCAGTAACAACCTTAGTGGGGCTTAAAGTGACTTAAAGTAACTTAGTGGGGTTTAAAGTGATTTCAGTTATTATTCATTTACCTGAGTGTTCCCAATGACAATGGTCTCTGTCAAAACAGGAAAAACGTCTTGTCAGTCCTCTGCTGAGAAATCTTAATACTCATTGCCTACTAAATATGGAATACATCATGTTGAGGCAAAATAATGCAAGTTTCAGAAGTTTCATTCACAGTACAGTGCTATTATATTTATGTAATTAAAAACATTAGTACTATGTATTGTTTATGGATTATAGCTACCTGGTAAAGAGTTTCATGCATGAGATGAGGAACTGACAAGTTCAGAATAGTACTTCTCTGTGGGGTAGGAAAAGAAGAGAATACATTTGAGAAAGGCTTCATATGTATTTATAATATTTTATTTCTCAAGTTTGTGAATGCACAGATGGCTCATTCTATTCTTCTATTTTTTTGTAAAAATTTATTTCTTTTTTTGTATTTTTCTGAAGCTGGAAACAGGGAGAGAAAGTCAGACAGACTCCCGCATGCGCCCAACCGGGATCCACCCAGCATGCCCACCAGGGGGCGACGCTCTGCCCACCAGGGGGCGATGCTCTACCCCTCCGGGGCATCTCTCTGTTGTGACTAGAGCCACTCCAGCGCCTGAGGCAGAGGCCAAGGAGCCTTCCCCAGCGCCAGGGCCATCTTTGCTCCAATGGAGCCTCAGCTGCAGGAGGGGAAGAGAGAGACAGAGAGGAAGGAGAGTGTGAGGGGTGGAGAAGCAGACAGGCGCTTCTCCTGTGTGCCCTGGCCGGGAATCGAACCTGGGACTTCTGCATGCTAGGCCAACGCTCCACCTCTGAGCCAACCGGCCAGGGCCTAAAATTTATTTTTTAAAAGTTTAATTTAAAGAGAAGATGAGAATGAGAGGATGTGTTATTTTAATGAACATAATAAATCTTTGCATAAGTCAGTGTCACATTATTTTTCTTCATCTCTACAAGAGGTTAGTGTAAGCAAATGCCAAGCCTAGTTTGTGTGACTCTGAGCGTTCTCTGCTCTGAATGGTCTGGTAGCCTCCTGTCCGCCTCAGACTGTGGACAGTTGGACATGTACAGTGTACCTTTGAATGTGTTCTGGATGACAGCTCCCTATCCACAAGTTAACTGCTTTTTATTTTGCACATGCCACTCTAGGGAGGGGTGGGGGTTTACTTTTTTTGACCAGGAAACTACAGTGAGGCTCAAAAGCATTTTTAACCAATAGAATTTTGAGCCACTAAATTCATTTTGAGGCACAGTCTGATTTTTTTACTTTCATGGTGGAATCAAGGGTGAGAACGCCATGACCTGGTGCTTCATAAATTGAAGAGTATGGTTGACATCTTTTACACTGAGAATTTTTGTTTTGAGCAGTTTCTGAGTATTATTACTTCTGGATATGTGACTGATCCAGTGTTAAAGACTGATGGAAATTGTTTGATTTCCCCACCCAATTTGTTCTGAAAACACAACTTGAGTCATTCCTGTTCTCTCTAGGCTTTTGCTAGTTATGAGAAGCAGGTACAGCCTTGACATACAAGGAATGTGCATTACAATAAATTGTTGTCTGTTTGTGGCATAGTTGGGTGTACAAAAGAAAAATGCTAAAAATGAGCTGAAAAAAAAATAGTGTGGAAGCAAACTCATGAGCCGTAACACATTACATGGATCACAGGTCACCTATGTCAATTTACAAGAGACTCCATCAGAGTGTTCTTTAATCAAAATGTTAATCTTCAACAGCTACATTTTTGTATTAACTGAGAAAAGTTTTCTTTTCTTATTACACAATAATATACATATACATATGTGTACATATGTATGTGTATAGTTATATCTCTTTATCATGATTTTACAAAGATTGGAGTCTAAACCAGATGATAAGCAAGTACTATCTGTCATTCATAGTTTCTGCCACTGTTATAGTAAAAGAGATGTCCCCTTTCCCCAAGTTTTCAGAGATAGGTAATACAACTACTCTATTGCCCCATAGGAAAAGAATGAGAAGAACACGTGGCCTCTATTACAGTCTCATGGGACTTCTCAGAGGAAATGAGGGGCATATGATTGGTGAGTGGAAAATGACAGTTTGAGCATAGAGGGCTTAGGCTTGCCCCGGTGTTTCTTGGAATTACTAGTTCTCAGCAGCTCTTTGCTCATAACTGTGATGAGATCATGACAGTGATGAACTTTCTAGATAAATCCTCTTCCTACAAGAGGAAGGGGAAAGTTTAACTTACTGGGGAACGTATAACTTGGAGAGATTAGGGAGCTCTTCACTGGCTATAGGTCAAGACAAACTCTTTAGCCTTACAAAAAATGATATTGTCCTTTTTTTTGTTTTCTTTTTTCTCTTCTCTTCTTTTATTTGGGGGCGGGGTTTGTGACAGAGAGCGGGACAGATAGGGACAGACAGGGAGTGAAATGAGAAGCACCAATTCTTTATCCTGTTCTTTCATTCAAATCCATGACAAGTACTTTTTTGTGTTTTTTTTTATTTTTGGGCTTTCACTTTAGAGAGGATGGAGGGAGAAAGAGAGAGAGAGAGAGGAAAGAGGAACAGGATACATCAACTCCCATATATGCCTTGAATAGACAAGTGCAGGGCTTTGAAAGGGCGACCACAGTATTCACAGGTCGACGCTTTATCCACTGCGCCACTACAGGTCAGGCCTTTTTTGTGTTTTGTTTTGTTTTAATAATATTTCTTTCCCAATCAAGAATTCCCTTTTTTTTTTAACTCAAATTCCACTGAGATGATAAATGTTGTTTCTTCCATCACAACGATCATAAGACATAAATTTTTTTTCACAGAAAGGACACGAGCAAGCTCATTTCTGAACACTTCTTTCTAACATGCATAGCGGATCCGCTTTGCCTTGCACTGCCCCTGACCCTTGCCATCTCCACCCCTCACTGTCCTTGCCCATCCCCACGCCCTGCTGCACATCAAAAAAAGTCTGCTTTAAGAAACCCTCGGCTCCCACTCCAATACCTATTCCCTCTCCTTCACTTTGTGTCCCCATGCCTCACAGCCTTGTCCTGTCCTGAACCCACCCCACAATATCCCTGCTCCTCCCTGAGCCTAACTCTCTCTCCCAGAGCTGTAATGACCCCTCACCATCTGCCCCACTCCGTATCGTCCTTGGGACATTTGCCCTGCTCCTTCAGCTCCGCCCTGTCTGCCATGCCTTGCGTCATTTGCTCTGCTTTGCCTGGCCAGTCTTTGTACCCTGCCCAGTGCATGACTAGCACCATCTAAGCCCCAGTAGCCATCATGGGGGCTGAAGAAGCCCCCACCTGGTCTGTGCAGGCGCTCCTCTGCAGTCCCAGTGCTGGCGGCCGGGGTGGAATCTAAAGGTCAGAAAGGACCTAGCTCTTCAGCGGTCGTGTGACTGCGAAGATGGCCAGTTTTCCCTGTTGAGCGGTGTGCCGCTCATGGACTTGGGGAGAGTTGGTCGCTGCCTGTCTTTTCACTGCCTCCATGTGCATTTCTGCGAGTGCCTGTGTGTGTTTGTTTGTTTGCATGCCTGCACTGCTCCTCTGTTGGTTGCTGCTGGTCTTTCTGCCCACCTTCAGGCTGTCTTGGCCCAGAGGTGCCCCTGAGGCTGCACTGGCAAAATCTAGGTTCAGACCATCTTTCTGAACTTTGGAGAAAACTTAGCCTCCACTCTCCACTTTCCAAGTCAAGTTGGTGCAGTTTTCATGGGCACTGGATGCAAAGAATGATGGACCCACCTCTGGATCAGCACAACCTTGGAGACTGTTTTTTTCCTGAGCTCCTCAGTCCATCTGAAGGAAGCTTGCTTTTTGTCATCTGTGAAAACGTTGCTGTTTGGCCTACCCTGTGAAGAACCCTGCGCTGAGTGCTGGAGATGCAAAAACCACAGACTCTTAAGGAAACTGACAGTTTAAATGGGGAACATTCACAGAATAGAAGAATATCTAAAGAAGGCATTTTGATAGGGTACAGCCCCTCCTACTGGCACAGAGAAAACTTCAGAGAGGTAGAGCCTAAAAGTGGGCTTTGAGTGATGTATAGGAGTTAATCAAGTAGGAGGGAAATGCTCTTGCGAAGGTTGCCAAGCTTTTGTGGCTGTTGTGATTGGAACTTTAGTCCCTAGTGGGTGCTGAGTGCACAAAAATGCGAGTTGTGATGGTGATAGGGGAATTATTTGGGGTTGAGATTTCCCTTGTGCCTCAGAAAAAAAGAGAACTATCTAATCTTTCCAAATGATGTGATGTGGTTACATTGAATGACTGAATGAACAAGTGTAAGAATATATAGCCCAAGAACTTAGAAATAATCAGTGGCAAACCTTGGATAGTGTGCTGGTTTGGTTCCAGACCAATCATGCAATAGAGTGAGCTGTAATCAAAATTTACTAGTGGAGGGTTTTTGCCTTCAGTTTTTTAAAAAGAAAAAATATGGCAACATTTATGAAGCACAATGAAGCTACACACAATAGAATGAGGTCTGCCTATACAACCTTCTGGTTTTCTGCTTTACAGCTGTTTTTCTTATATTCCCTTTATATCTGTGTCTTCCTTTCAAAGCTTGGACACACTGAAGAAAGAGTGGATACCGATCAGCTCTTCTGGACCTGAGTATTCTTTGACTTCATCATGTGAACCAGCTTTTATGGAATCATTAAGGCTTAAACACAAAAACAGAAGAAACAGCCTCAATTATCTAGAATGTTGTCATCAGAAAATTCAGGAAGATGCTATTTTCTTCTCTGTCTCCTACAATTTTTATCATTGCTGTTTTCACTTTAAATTACAAACAGGTGTTGGCCTTGGCTGGTTGTCTCTCCGGAAGAGCATTGGCCCAGTGTGTGGAAGTCCTGGGTTCAATTCCTGGCTAGGAAACACAGAAGAGGCACCCATCTGCTTCTTCAAAGTTTCCCCTCTCTTTCCTCACTCTCTCTCTTCCCCTCCTGCAGCCAAAGCTCCATTGGAGCAAAGTTGGCCCCAGGCACTAAGGAGGGCTCCATGGCCTCCTCCTCAGGTGCTAGAATGGCTCCACTTGCAACAGAGCAATGCCCCAGATAGGCAGAGCATTGCCCCCTGGTGGGCATGTTGTGTGGATCCTGGTAGGGTGCATGTGTAGAGTCTGACTGCCTTCCCTGGTTCTAACTTTGAGGGAAAAATAATAATAAATAAATTATGAAAAGGTGGTATTTGCCTTCTATCATCTGGGGTCTGCAGAGTTTCTCATCTCACTGTGCTGCTCTAGAAGTTTTTCTCTGTTATAGCACCTAGGCATTATTTTTCTTCTCCACCTGATTTGTTGCTTTTATGCAAAAGGGACTGAGTTTTAACAATCACTGGATCCCCAGTGAATAGCATGGAGCTTAGGAGATAGTAGGTGCTTAGTAATATTTATAGAATGAATGAGGAAACTGAGGCCTACAGATAACATGTGTTTCTGCCATGGATTTTGACTTATGTTAAGCCTATATTTTGTGTCAGGCACTATGCTAAGTGCTTAACATGTAGCATCTCATTTATCTCTCATATAATAACCCTGCTTTTCAAATGAGAAAATAAAAGCTTAAGTATGAAGCAGTTCACATAGTCATAGAGCCTGCAAAGTGTGCTGAGGTGTTCAGCCCATCAGTTGGGACCTTACTAAATTGTCTGCTGGACCTCCAATCCTGGATTGAGGTTTCTGGGGTGTGTGCTCATCAAGACCCACTGTGTTGTCATGGGTATCCACAGACTCCCTCCTTTCACAAACTTTTTGGTTATTTCTGATATACTGTGGCCTAGCCTAGTGTATAAAATATATAGTACAGTGTGCATCATATTTCTGTTACTCCCATGTAACTGCACCCCAAAAACTGCCACTTTTGGAATCAGAATTTCTACATCATTTAAAATTTTACTAGTGGCAGGGAAGTTTGGGATTTTGGGAGATCATAACTATGTGGCCCGATTGTCATTAATAACTTAAAAATTCACAGATGAGTTAAAACAGCTGACAAAAAGCATTTAGTGGATTTTGGCTTTCCAATATGAGGAGTTAAATTTAGTAACTGGTAGAATTTCTACATATCCATATTCTCAGATATAAATAATTAAAAATAGAGACTTGTCAACATTTAGTGCATATAAAGAATCTGGGATTTTGCTAAAATGCAGATTCTCATTCTGTAAGTCTGGGATACTACAACACTCCCTTTGCTAGAGATTAAGGAACCATACTTGCAGTAGCCTGGTACTAGATGCAGCCAGGAGTGGAGGTGTGAGATATGGGCCTTTTTTTGTGGCAACTGCCAAAGAACCAGAGAGGAGTCTCTGGTGTCTGGGATTATTGGTTGGGGGATTATTGTTGACCACTTCTTTTAGCAGAAAAAATAAAAGTATTTTTAGAAACTGAGACTAGAGGTCACTGTTCACCTCACCAAATATGCAGGCACTGAAAAAAATGCTGACACTGAAAAATCTCAGACTGTGGCAAAAACCAAGGAGCAGAAAGTAAATTTGAGGAGATAATAAAAAAAGTGATAAAAAAATCAAAATATAATGGTTTATCATGACTTCAGGTTGAACATTTTTCCCCCTTTTTTTGAGAAAGAGAGAGGGACAAACAGGCTGGGAGAGATGAGAAGCATCAATTATTCATAACCCTAACTTTAACCTCACCCTCAACCTCACCCACACCCTCACCCTAACCCCTGCCAAGCCCCACCTCCCAAGGCTCTGCACCCAGTGATCTCATTTACCCTGCCCTATCAGGCTAGAAGCCACAACCCCGCCCTTCAACTGCCAGGCCCAAACTCCTCCAGAACTGCCTCTTCAGAGATGGCACTCAGCCTGCCCTACCTGTCGATTTCCCTCTCCCCTGCCCCATTCTTGCCTTTTCCCTCACTGCCTAAGACGGCTCACCTGGCCTCTGTCCTGAGTGGCTGTCAGGAGGCTTCAAGAGGCTCTAATCTCCCTCTGCATTTGAGAATGTTTTATATCAGGATGCCACAGGCTGACTCCCCTTAATGGCCGGTCTGTAACAGCGGAGGTCCATCCTCTCTCTTCCTCTGTCCTTCTCCCAGCACTTACAGGGACGCCCTGTGTCTCCTGTACAGGCCGGTGGCTTCTCTGGGGAAAGGGCAGTGCCTGGCACGAGTCATTCACCCTCAAGCCAGCTCTTGCCCCAGACCAGCCCCCAGAGCAGCTGTGCAGCAGGCTGCAGGGCAGGGTGGGAGGGACCAGCTCCCCTGCCCCATCAGCTGAGATTTCTGCATGGAGCTACCTCTTGGACTGATTTTCTTCTGAGAAGACAGGGCAATACCTTACTCTTTTTAATCCCCAAGATTTACAGTAGGAAACTGTCTACATTCTCTGGTTTACAATTAGTTCTCTCTGCTGTCTTTGCTGTTGTTTTTGAGAAAGAGGTAGAGAGAGACAGAAACATCGAGATATTTCTGTATGTGCCCTTACCAAGAGATCAAACCGACAACCTCCGTGGTCCAGTATGATACTTTAACCAACCAAGTTATCTGGCCAGGGTTTAATTTTTATTGATTTATAGAGAAACAGAGAGAAGAAACAAGAGAGAATGAGTGGGAAAAAATATTCATTTGTTGTTCCACTCAGCCATGGACTCATTGGTATGGCCTGACTGGGGATCAAATAAACAACCTTGGTGTTTCTGGTTGATGTGCCTAACCACCTGAGCTAACTGGCAAATCCTGTCTGCTGTTTCTTTCTTTTTTCTTTCTTTATTTAGTGAGAGGAAGGGAGGCAGAGAGACCAACTCCCATATGAGAAATCTGCCTGGCAAGCCCACTAGTGGGAGATATTCTGACCATTTGGAGCATTGCTTCATTTCTTAGCAACCATGCTCTTCTTAGCACCTGAGGCAGACACCATGGAACCACCGTCAGCACCCAGGATCAACTCTCTTCAATTGAGCCATGGCTCCAGGAGAAGAATATAGGTAGCACTGCACTGCAAATTCATCAACAGCAAACCTTCAAAGAGTCACTGTGCGGTTATGGCCACAGGCAGCAAACTGAGGCTACAGTCTTGACAAAACACACTGGAGAAACCAGCTGATCACAGCTTTCTCCTGGGCCACCTCATTTTAATATTCTATGAGATTCGACCCTAGGAGCCATCCCATGACCCAGACCCTTCATAACCCTCCTTAATGTGTCACACAGCTCCTCCCCTACCAAGAACATTTACTGTTTTTGTGGAAGCCTCTTCTTCCCTCCCTCCCCACCTTCCCTCTGCACTCTCTTCCTTCCCACAGAACCCACACCCAGGCCAGCAGCGGGCACCTCGCTCAGGGCTCTCTCCTGCACCGTTCTCTCAGCTCCCTTCCCTACGACTCCCCAACTCAGCCACGGTGGCCCCCACAAACTCCCCTGGGACCCCCCCCCACCAAAACAATTCCTGGCTTCTCTCCCAGCACAGGAACGCCCTGGAAACCGCCCAGACTCACCGCGAATTTCCGAGAACCTCTACGATGCTGGCGGGAAACGCGGGCCCCATTCAAACCAGTGGGAAAGCATCCCTTGTAAGCCTATGACTGAAGACTTTCTGAAAGGGCACCATTCCCTCCAAACAAAAGTGAACGACCTACCTGAAAACTCCATAGCTGCATAACGGAAGGTTATGAGCCCCATTTACATGTAAGTTATTTTCAGAGTCTAGTACACTCTCATCCTTGTTCCCACAGAGCTATGTCACAAAACTCAGACTAAGAACCAGTTCTAAGAACACCAACAGGCACCTCCTGCGACATGACAAATTTATGTCTTCATGTGCACACTGTGTACCCTCACAGACAGGGTGACGGCAGACACTTCACATCCAAATTCATGACACGTACTTTTTTGTGTTTTTTTATTTTTGCTTTTCTGGTTTTTTTATTTAAAGAGAATGGAGGGAGAGAGGGAGGTAGAGAGAGAGAGAGAGAGAGAGAGAGAGAGAGAGAGACAGAAAAGAGGAGCAGGAAGCATCAACTCCCATATATGCCTTGACCAGACAGGTGAAGAGCTTTGAACTGGCGACCTCAGTATTTTCACGTCGACGCTTTATCCACTGCGCCACAACAGGTCAGGCATTTTTGTGTTTTTGTTTTTTTTTTAAATAATATCTCTTTCCCAATAAAGGATTCCCTCTTTATAAACTCAAATGTCACTGAGGTGACAAATGCTGTTTCTTCCATCACAACGACCATGAGACATGAATAAAATTTTCTTTCACAAGAAGGACACAATCAGGCTTCTTTCTGTACACTTCTTTCTAACATGAGGAGCGGATTTGCTCAGCTCTGCACTGCCCCTCGACATCCCTGCCCCTCGATGTTCTTGCCACTCCCAGAGCCCCGCTGCACATTACAGAAAGTCTGCTGTAAGAAACCCTGGGCTCCCACTCCAATCCCTATCCCCTCTCCTTTACCTTGTGTCCCCGAGCCTGGCCACCCTGTCCTGCCCTGATCCCACCCCATGGCATCCCCTCTGCTCCCCGTGCCTCACTACCCCAGCACCATAATCACCCCTCGCTGTCTCCCCCACCCTGTATCGTCCTTGTGCCTTTTTGCCTTGCTCCTTCAGCTCTGCCCTGTCTGCCCCGCCTTGTGTCATTCGCTCTGCCCCGCCCTGAGCCTTTTTGTGCCCCAGCCCTGTGCCTGCCCAGCACCATCCAAGGCCCAGTAGCTGTCATGGTGGCTGCGGAAGCCCCCGGCTGGTCTCTGTGGGTGCTTCTCTGCCCTCCCAGTGCTGGCAGCCGGGGCGGAATCTAAAGGGCAAAAAGGACCTAGCGCTTCAGTGGTTATGTGACTGCGGAGATGGCCAGTTTTTCCTGTTGAGCCTCATTATGGTCTTGGGCTTGGGGAGGGTTTGTTGCTGCCTGTCTTTTCGCCGCCTCCGTGTGCGTTTCTGTGATTGCGTGTGTGTTTGCGTGTTTACGCGTGTGCACTGCTCCTCTGTTGGGTGCTTTTGGTTTTTCCACACACCTCCAGGCTTTCTTGTCCCAGAGTTCCACTGAGGCCATGCTGGTGGAATCTGGGTTTATGCAATTTTTCCCATACCTTTAAGAAAACAGCCTCCACTCTCTGCTTTCCCAGTCGAGTTGGTGCAGCTTCCAGGGGCGCTGAATGCAAAGAACCATGGACCCAGCTCTGGGTCCGCACAACTCAGGAGACCTGGTTGTTCGTGAGCTCCTCAGTCTATCTGGAGGAGGCTTGCTTTTTGTCATCTGTGAAAATGCTGCCATTCAGCCTACCCTGTGCAAGACCCCGTGCTGAGTGCTGGGGATGCAAAACCCACAGAATCTTAAGGGAACTGACAGCTTAAATGGGGAGCATTCACAGAATATAAGAATATCTAAAGAAGGCATTTTGATGGGGTACAGCCCTCCTATGGGCACAGGGAAGATTTCAGAAAGGCAGAACCTAAATGTGGGCTTTGAGTGATGTATAGGAGTTCATCAAGTAGGAGGGAAATGCTCCTGCGAATGTTTCCAAGCTTTTGTGGCTGTTGTGATTGGACTTCAGGCCCTAGCAGGTGCTGAGTGCACATAAAAGTGAGTTGTGATGGTGATAGGTGAATTATTTGGGGGTTGAGATCTCCCTTATGACTCAGAAAGAAAGATAACTTTCTGATCTTTCCAAATGATGTGATGTGGTTACATTGAATGACTGAATGAACAAGTGTAAGGTTATATAGCCCCAGAACTTAGAAATAATCAGAGGAAAACCTTGGATAGTTTGCTGGTTTGGTTTAAGATGAACCATGCAATAGAGAGAGCTGTAATCAAAATTTACTAGTGGAGGGTTTTGTCTTCACTTTTAAAAGAAAGTAAAAAATAGGGGAACATCTATCAAGCACAATGAAGCTATACACAATAGAATGAGATCTGCCTATACAACCTTCTGTTTTTCTGCTTCACAGATGTCTTTCTTGTATTCTCTTTATATCTGTGTCTTCCTTCCAAAGCTTGGACACACTGAAGCAAGAGTGGATGCCAATGAGCTCATCTAGACCCGAGTTTTTTTGACTTGGTCATGTGAATGAGCTTTTATGGAATCATTAAGCTAAAACACAAAAATAGGAGAAACAGCCTCAATTATCTTGAATATTGTCATCAGAAAATTCAGGAAGATGCTATTTTCATCTCTGTCTCTTACTATTTTACCATTGCTGTTTTCACTTTAAATTACAAACAGGTGGTGGCCTTGGCTGATTGGCTCAGCAATAGAGCATCAGTCCTGTGTGTAGAAGTCCTGGGTTTAATTCCTGGCTAGGACACACAGAAGAGGCACCCATCTGCTTCTTCAAACTTCCCCTTCTCCTTCCTCTGCATCTCTCTCTTATCCTCCTGCAGCCAAAGCTCCATTGGAGCAAAGTTAGCCCTGGGCACTGAGGAGGGCTCCATGGCCTCTGCCTCAGATACTAGAATGGCTCCAGTTGCAACAGAGCAATGCCCTGATAAGCAGAGCATTGCCCCCTGTGGGCATGTAGGGTGGATCATGTTCGGGTGCCTGTGTTGAGTCTGACTGCTGTACTGCTTCTAACTTTGGGGGGAAAATAATAATCAAATAAATTAAGAAGAGGTGGTATTAGCCTTTTATCATCTGGGGTCTCCAGAGTTCCTCATATCACTGTGCTGCTCTAGACATTTTACTTCTGTTGTAGCACCTAGGCATTATTTGGCTTCTCCACCTGACTTGTTGCTTTTAAGCGAAAGGGACTGAATTTTAACTATCACTGGATCCCCAGTGCCTAGCATGGAGCTTAGCAGATAGTAGGTGCTTAGTAAAATTTATAGAATGAATGAGGAAACTGAGGTCTACAGAGAACACATATTTTCACCATGGATTTTGCCTTATGTCAAGCCTATATTTTGTGCCAGGCACTATGCTAAGTGCGTAACATGTAGCATGTCATTTAACTCTCATATAATAACACTGCTATTCAAATTTAAAAATAAAAGCATAGGTATGAAGCAGTTCACTTAGTCATAGAGCCTGCAAAGAGTGCTGAGGTATTCAGCCCATCAGTTCAGACCTTACTCAATTGTCTGCTAGACCTCCAATTTTGTATTGAGGTTTCTGGGGTGTGTGCTTGTCAAGATACACTGTGTTGTCATGGGTCTCCCCAGACTCCCTCATTTCACAAAATTTTGGTTATCTCTGATAAACTTTGGCCTAGCCTAGTGTATAAAATATCTTACAGTGCACATCATATTTTCTATTACTCCCATGTATCAGTACCCTGAATACTGCCCCTTTTTGGAATCAGAATTTCTACATCATTTAAAAATTTTACTAGTGGCAGGAGAAGTTTAAGATTATGGGAGATCAAAACTATGTGGCCTGATTGTCATTAATAACTTAAAAATTCACAGATGAGTTAAAACAGCTGAAAAAAAGCATTTAGTGGCTTTTGGCTTTCCAATATGAGGAGTTAAATTTTGTAACTGGTAGAATTTCTACATATCCATATTCTCAGATATAAATAATTAAAAATAGAAACTTGTCAACATTTAGTGCATATAAATAACTTGGGATTTTGCTAAAATACAGATTCTCATTCTGTAATTCTGGGATACCACAACACTCCCTTTGCTAGAGATTAAGGAACCATACTTGGAGTAGCCTGGGACTGGATGCAGCCAGGAGTACAGGTCTGAGATGTGGGCCATATTTCTGTGGCAACTGCCAAGGAACCAGAGAGGAGTCTCTGGGGACTAAGATTATGGGGTGGGTATTTGTTGACTACTTCTTTTAGCAAGAAAAGGAAAAGAATTTTGTAAAACCTAGATTAGAGATCCCTGTTTGCCTCACCAAATATGCAAGCACTGAAAAAAATGTTGCAGTATGTCAGACTGCAGCAAACACCAAAAAGCAGAAAGTAAATTTGAGGAGATAATGGAAAAAGTGATAAAAAAATCAAAATATAATGGTTTGACATCACTTCAGGGTGAACTTTTTCCCCCTTTTTGTTTTTTGAGAAAGAGAAAGGGATAAACAGGCTGGGAGAGTGAGAAGCATCAATTATTCATAACCCTAAACCTAACCCTCACCCTCACCCTCACCCTAACCCTCACCCTAAACCTAACCCTAAACCTAACCACCGCCAAGCCACACCTCCCAAGGCTCCGCACCCAGTGATATCCTTTAAAATTCCCTATCAAGCTTGTTGCCATGATCCCACCCCTTATCTTCCAGGCCCCACCTCCTACAGAGGCTCCATCTTCACCGATGGTACTGCGGCTGCCCTACCTGTCCAAACACTTCTCTGTAGTACTGCCCTTGCCCTTCCCCTCACTGCCTAAAAGGGCTCACCCGGCCTATGGCCTGAGTGGCCTTGAGGAGGCTTCAAGTGGCTCCAATCACCCTCCACAACTGAGAATGTTTTAAATCAGGACACCACAGGCTGCCTCCCATTAGCAGCCGGTCTGGAACAGCGGAGGTCCACCCTCTCTATTCCTCCCTTTCCTTCCTGGTACTTGCAGAAATGCACTGTGTATCCTGGGGAATTGGCAGTGCCTGGCACGAGTATTTCAGCCTCAAGCCAGTTCTGGCACCCAGAAAAGCCCCCAGACAAGTGCGCAGTGGGCTGCAGGACAGGGTGGGCAGGACCAGCTCCCATACCCCATCAGCTGAGATTTCTGCATGGAGCTACTTAGTGGACCTATTTTCCTCTGAGAAGACAGGGCAATACCTAACTTATTTTAATCTCCCAGTTTTAGAGTAGGAAACTGGCTACGGTCTTTGGTTTACAATTAGTTCTCCGTGCTCTCTTTGTTGTTGTTTTTGAGAAAGAGGCAGTGAGAGACAGAAACATTGAGATGATCCTGTATGTGCCCTAAACAAGGAAACAATCCGACAACATCTGTGGTCCAGAACGAAGCTCTAACCAATGAAGCTATCTGGCCAGGGTTTAATTTTTATTAATTTATACAGAGCCAGAAAGAAGAAAGGAGAGAGAAGGGAGTGGAGAGAAAAACATTCATTTGTTGTTCCACTCAGCTGTGGACTCATTGGTTATGCCCTGACTGGGGATCAAATACACAACCTTGGTGTTTCCAGTGGATGATCCTAACCACTTGAGCTAACTGGCAAAGACTTTCTGCTGTTTCTCTTTTTTTTTCTTCACACAGGACTGCCTGTTCAAAAATAAGTGCAGAGATTGGGGGGCGCTGTTGCTCATACTTGTGGGGTGCTCTACCCAAAGAAAGCACAAAGCTAGAAAACCTTGTGGCCAAGTTTGGAGTGAGTTGGGCAATGCTCTGTATATTCACAGGGCTGCCAAGCCCCGAGAAGGTGAAGAATGAACAAATTAAGGCTGTGTGTGTACCCAAGTTACCCCACCAAGACAAAGGGTGGATCTAATGGGGAGGTGAAATATAAGAAAGCAACCAGGTAACCCAGCGCAGACCATGCTCTGAAAACAATAAATTAAAACAGGACACACAAAGCACACATCACGTAGTCTCTTTTACACCAGGCAGCCCTGCTCAGATTAAAGTGCAAGGAAGCTCACACACCACAGGCGGTCCATTCAGAACCCATTCAGGCTAGGTGACATGACAGTCACGGTGTGCACCTCCCCCATGAAAACTGGCAGGCTGAAACCATTTTAACACACAATTTAACAAAGAAAACTTTTTCAAGACCAGGCAAGATGACAATTTATTTAACTCAAAGGAACAAAAACATAAAGTCAAGCAAAATGGGCAGACAGAAGTACATATTCTAAATGAAGGAACAGGATGAAGAATTGGTGCATCTCATCTCTCTTTTTGTCTGTCCCTATCTGTCCCTCTCCCTGTCACAAAAAAACCCCAAAAAAAAGAAAAGAAGAGAAAAAAAAAGGACATTATCATTTCTGGTAAGCCTAAAGAGTTTGGCTTGACCTATAGCCAGCGAGGAGTACCCTAATCTCTCCAAGTTATATGTTCCCCACTAAGTTAAACTTTCCCCTTCCTCTTGTAGGATCAGGATCTGAGGAGCCACTGAGCCATTTCACCCACAGGTGTTGTAAAGTACCAAAGGCTACAGAATTAATATTAATATTTTAGGAGGCTTGGAGAACATTTTATTAATTTGGGTTAAGAGAAATTGTGAGAATAGTCTCTGTGCTGTGTGATTAGCATAACTAGGATGGCTCTTGCCATTGTATTGTAAATGAAAAGGGAAGGAAGCATAGATTCCCTGACATTCCACCACACCTGTGGGGAAAGGAGTGAATGGCTAGCCAGGTGCAGGAAGGGAAAAGCCAAAATAAACCTTTTCTTATAACTATGAGCCATTTGCGGGCATTTGTCCCCACGGAAACTACCTCTCTTATGTAAATGCATGTGGTTAATACCTCTGACTCTGGACAGAGAGATGGCAGATGAACACTAGAAAATATAGGAAGGCCTTTTAATATGTAAAGAGATATCTTTCTACCATTGTGTTGACTTGTAAATTTTGTTTTCTCCAAAATGATGTATGGTTTGCAAATTGAAAGTGGTCCAATCATGTTAAAGGACATATGACTATAACCAATAGCAGTAAGGGGCTCCTAATTGCAATTTTTGCTTCTGTACTTCCCACTTACAAAACTATAAAAACTAAGTAGAACAAAGGGCCGGCGCGCTCTCCGTCAGATTTCTGTTGGAATTCCCGCCGCTTGGCGAAGCTAGACAATAAAACTTTAATGTGTAAACGACGGACTTTGCTCCTGTCTTCCATATCTCGGGTCCCTCCGAATTTGGATTAACAGATCTATCTAGAAAGCTCATCACAGTCATGATCTCATAACAGTTATGAGCAAAGACCTGCTGAGCACTAGTCATTCCAAAAGACACCTGGGCAATGCTGAGCTCTCTATGCTCAAACTGTCATTTTCCAATCACCAATCCTATGCAACTCATTTCCTCTGAGAAGTCCCATGAGAATGTAATAGTGGCCACGTGTTCTTCCCTTTCTTTTCCATAAGGCATTAATATAGTTGTATATCATATTTCTGAAAACTTGGAAAAAGGGGACATCTTTTTTACTATAACAGTGGCACAAACTATGAATGAGAGAGTACTTGCTTATCATCTGGTTTAGACTCCAATCTTTATAAAATCATGATAAAGAGATTAAAACTACACACATACATATATACACATATGTATATATATATATTATTGTGTAATAAGGAAAGAAAACTTTTCTCAGTTAATACAAAAATGTACCTATTGGAGATTAATATTTTGATTAAAGAACACTCTGATGGAGTCTCTTGTAAATTAAAATAGGTGACCTGTGATCCATGTAACGTATTATGGCTTATGTGTTTGCATCTACACTCTTTTTCTTTCTCAGCTCATTTTTAGCATTTTCCCTTTGTACACCCAATTATGCCACCCACAGACAACAATTTATTGTAATGCACATTCCTTGTATCTCAAGGCTGTACCTGCTTCTCATAACTAGCAATAGCCTAGAGAGAACAGAAATGACTCAAGTTATGCTTTCAGAACAAATGGGGTGAGGGAATCAAAAAATTTTCATAAGTTTTTAACACTGGATCAGTCACATATCCAGAGGTAATAATATGCAGAAACTGCTCAAAACAAAAAGTCTCAGTATAAAAGATGTCAACCATATTCTTTCATTTACAAAGCACCAGGTTGTGGCCTTCCCAATTTTGATTCCACCATCAAAGGAAGGAATCACTGAGTCCATAAATAAATTTAGTGGCTCAAAATTCTACTGGTTAAAAATGCTTTTGAGCCTCACTGTATTTTCCTGGTCAAACAAAGTAGCCCCCCAACCTCACCCTGGGGTGGCATGCACAAAAGAAAAAGAAAAAGCAGTTAACTTGTGCATAGGGTGCGGCCATCAAGAACACGTTCAGAAGTAGCCTGTACATGGCCAACTTTCCGCAGTCTGAGGCAGACAGGTGGCTACCAGACCATCCGGAGCTGAGAATGCTCAGAGTCACACAAACTAGGCTTGGCATTTGCTCATACAAACCTCTTGTAGAGATGAAGGAAACTAAAGTAATGCTGGCTTATGCAAAGATTTAACATATTCATTAAAATAACAAATCCTCTCATTCTCATCTTCTCTTTAAATTAAACTTTTAAAAAATAAATTTTACAAAAGAATTAGGAGAATATACTGGGCCACTGTGCATTCACAAACTTCAGAAATTAAATATTATAAATACATATGAAGACTTTCTCAAATGTATTCTCTTCCTTCCCTACCCCACAGAGAAGTATTATTCTGAAATTGTGAGTTCCTCATTCTCATGCATGAAACACTTTCCACATAGCTATAATCCATAAAAAATACATAGTATTAATGGTTTTGATTACATAAATATAATAGCACTGTACTGTGAATGTAACTTCTGTAGCTTGCATTCTTTTCCCTCAACATGATGTATTCCAGATTTAGTAGGCAATGAGTATTAAGATTTCTCAGCAGAGGACTGACAAGACGTTTTTTATATTTTGACTTAGAACATTGTCATCTTGGGAACACTCAGGTAAATGAATAATGACTGAAATCACTTTAAGCCCCACTAAGTCACTTTAAGTCAATTTAAGTCCCACTAAGGTTTTTACTGGGTTCACCTAAATAACACGTGTCAATATTCTTCAAACAATTAGAAAGCAGATTATCTCCCACATTATATATTATGTACACCATTTCTTCTTTCATAAATATTTGCACACCATCCCACATTTTTTTATCCTTTCTAACTCTAGGACAGAGAAATATATAGACACCAAAATATCTTACAGTAGGAAGAAATTCGACAAGATGAATTCATTATGTTTGATCCTAGAAAAATGGGAGTCATCTTTGAAGACTTATGATAGAATGGATATAAGAGACTGAGTGACTGAATCCTTCAAAAGCAGGCCCACTACATTACATCATAGGGTCTGTTTCCCTGAAGTGTCAGCTGCAAGAAGCAGGGGTGGGTAAATGTAGGTTAAATTACCAGTCATCATTACCTAAAAACTTCAAATAGTTTTTATCTTGACATTTTTATACCTGAGGCTAAATGTGTCATCAGCAAGCTTTAAGCTTATTAGTTAGGGCCCTGTTCCACTGTGCTGACAGAGGGCCAGTCAGTTCCTGGGGCTATTCTGTCATGGCTACACATCAAGAATCTTCATTGAATCACAAATCCCGCATTGTTCTGCCCATAAAAGGGAAAAAGAAACTTATGTGTCAAAAGCCAGTATATTACATAACAAAAAGAAATATAATGGCTTAGGAGAACAGATTATGCCAGTTGCCAAGCTTGGCATCATCTATGACACAGAGTTCTAAAATCTCAGCAATTATATTTGATTTTAAAATCACCAAAGTCTGTGCCTCTTTGCAGCCTTGCAAGTGTTCTTGTCATTGTCAGTCAGAAGAAATGTCCTGCTAGACCTTGACCAAGCTTATCTTTCTCAGAGGGTTATTTTACACTTAACAGGCTTATAAATAGAATTATAAATCTCCACTTTCAGTCCCCATTGAGTCTTTGCTGGTCTTTCTATTAGTTTTCATTCTTAAAAACTGATCTGGCGAAGCCTTGTTCCCTAAAGCAAATATCATCAGGGTACTGAACAGTATGTGTAAAATCAATGGGTTGAGCTCAGTGCCATAAAAAGTAAGGGGGCTCTTTCTATATAAAAATATGTACCTATAGGCATCTGAATATTAATAAAAAATTAGTATCCCATGAAAGAGAAACTTCTCTTCAAGAAAGTTATTATACAGTAGTTCATCATAAACTGTTTTAATTCTAAAAAGTATATATCAACTCAAATTGGTGAAGATATAAACAAGGAAATAGATAAACACATACATTAAAAAGAGAAATTCAAGTGACATAAATCTTCTGTGACATTTTTACTAATATTCATCCATATCAGAATGTATGAGTTGGAAAAAAAAGTAATGGATTTTTAGGCAAATCTTACAATGGTATTCAAATTGACTTTGTAAGGCCAAAATAACCAAACTATTACTGCACAATTCATCAGGACATTAGAACATATGATCAAAGAAGTAAGTTTCTTTTCCTTTGTGATAGAGAGAGAGATAAAGAGAGGGACAGATAGGGATATACAGGCAGGAAAAGAGAGAGATGAGAAATGTCAATTCTTCATTAGAGCACCTTAGTTGTTCACAGATTGCTTTCTCATATGTGTTTATAAGGAGGCTACAGTGGAGTGAGTGATCACTTGCTCAAGCCAGTGATCTTGGGCTCAAGCCAGCAACCATGGGGTCATGTATATGATCCCATAATAAAGCCAGAGACCCCTCAATGGTACAAAATTTCTGCTATAACATAAATAAGATCTGAGGATCAAAAATATAACATGGCAGCCTGACTACTGGTGGTACAGTAGATAGAGCATCAACCAGAAACACTGAGGTGCCTAGTTGGAAACCTTCTGGTTACTAGCTCAAACATGGGATCAACAATATGATCCCAAGGTTGCTGGCTTGAGCCTAAGGTTGCTGGCTCAACATAAACACCCCAGTCAAGGTACATATGAGAAGCAATCAATGAACACCTAAAGTGACTGGACACCTTTCACTTTTAGGCATGACCCTTTCCACCATTACACATGAAAGAGTGGGACATGCCATCTCTAAAGCTTTTATTTCTGTGTATTGGGAAAGGGTCCTGTCATATCAGGACTAGATAGATGTATGATTTCTTCGGCTTGAGAACATTGTCCCTTCGGTAATCAAAGACGTCTATGAAAAAATAGAAATCAGTAACATAATTTATAAAAATATAGTATCTTTGCTTTATAGGCAGATAAAATTGATAATATTTTATCTGTTGATACACAGTATAGAAAATGTGTGGTTTTTTAACAAAGTAAAATAGAACCAAATTTTCATCAATAACAACAATCTTTACTTTAAGACAAAACTAATTCTCTTTCTCTCAAAAACTTATCCCAGTATATCAAACATTTTAATTTAATTAGAACATATCTTTGTTTCATTTTATACAGAGTTCATTTTGTTATTGATATTTCTGTAGCTTTATTGATATATTCTAATATTCTACTCATTTTAGAGAATTTTAATTCTGGTAAAAACCAAAATTAAATAATTGTATATGTTATTCCAATATTCTTTACATAATTATTCATAAACAAAAACAATCTTGTTGTTGGTTGAGCTGTATTTACTGGTAGCATGATTATTTTTAATATTTTACAAGACATTTAATAGTTCTCACATATATGCTTATTTCTTGGTAATATAAGTGAAGCATAAATAAACTTATAATTCTAATTCTCATACAAACTCCCACTGCCCTACCCCACAAAATATATATTTTAAAAATCCCACAATGTTACATACCAAAACATTCCTCTGCTGGTCCTCTGTATATAGACTCTTTCCGGTCTTATCTTTATCTCTCAGTTCCAATGCAGTGCCTCCCAAGTGGCTGCTGGAGAAATTTAAATTGCCTCAGCATGACTAGAAGAAGCAGACCCTATCTCAGGTGCATTTTCAGATAGGTAAAGCTTATCCTAATTGTGCACCATAATAAAAATATGCAAGTGCCATTTGGATCAGAGAAGCAGCTCAGGTACCCTATGCCTGCTTAAGAGGCAGATTATCCTATACCTCACTCAGTTTAGTGGGTGACTCCTTCTAGCAGTTCCTGCTTAAATCCATTAAATTGGTGAAACATCAAGCTGAACTGAAGCAGTATATACCATGATTTCTAATAAAGTCAAAACACAATTGGAAACTATAAACCTCAGAAAACAAAGTGATAAATTATTCAAATTACTCCCCAATATAAATGGGCATATAAAAATACTCCATGTCAGAAATCGGTAAAGAAATGCAAATTAAAACTGCTATGAGACATTACTTTAAGCCTGTCAGAAGGGCTTTCACTAACAAATTAGTGAACAACCAGAGATGATGATGATGTGGAGGAAGGAAAGGCTTCTCCAGCATTGCCTGCCTGCATGCAATTTTTTATTTTCTGCTCCCCTTTTCAAACTTTCACAATTCCAATTTAGTATATATGGCTGCAACACAGAAAGACTATAAACACATTAAAGCACTGCTAAAATCCGGACGACTTCCTTTCTCCTACCACAGTTCAGTAAAAAAAGTTGTCCTACCTTGTCCTTCTTTTATTTTTGCATAATCCAGACAAACAAGAGAGGTAATTTAGTAAGTTTTTCAGGGTAAATCTAGTTGAACTCTCAGCCAAATGAATTCTTCAACAGTAATGACCATTTTCTGATGCCACTACCACCTTATTAAAGTTGGAAACCTAGTAATTAAAATCATTAGCAGCTGATGCTGCTTAATTTTGCTCACAATTTCTTCCACCAAGAAAAAATAAACACACATATTTCTTACACTGTGCAGCACACTGTCCTGTTGCCCATCCAACCTCACTCCCTCCAATTCTTCACTGCCCGTGAATCATTCTCCATTCTGTCCTCAAATCTGACAAATTCTTTGTTCCCTAAATAACTTTTCTATTTTATGTAAAGTCTGCCTTACATATTCCCCATTTATTTCTAGATGAACATGCCACAACCATTTTTTTCTACCCTGGTCTCTCCATTACCAACCTGTCAAGAACAAAGCCCCACTCCCACTTCTGCTTTTATAACCTCCTTTACCTGGCCCAGTCTCAGCACATTTTTATAATTTTGTCCATGCCCTACTCTGCACACTCTCACAGTTGCTACCACCACTGACACTCCTTCAACATACTGCTCCTTTACCTGGCTGAGTTTCAATCACTTCCCAGTCTTGAGAATCTCCGGGTGGAAAATGCCACCAGAATCCTTTTATTTTTCTTTCCAAAGTTCCTGTGGCACTCAAGCCATTTTACAGAAACCCCCTTCTCACTTCTGCTGTCTCACTGTTGCCATGTTGAAAGAGTTCATCAGCATCAGCTGCAGTCAATTTATTTATTTGTGTCTTCAGCACTTAAAAAAATTGAAAAAAATATAAAAAGGGCAGATCTAATTGAAAAAAGATGGATTATAGAATAAATACTGTGAGAAAAAATAATTCAAAAATTATTAGAATCTTATATCATCCCCTCTACCAAACTGTTTCTCTGTATTTGAATATTCATGACTAATATAAATCATGGAGTTCCCTAAAACATAAGCATGCATCGAGATTTAAAGCAAAAAATGTGAAAAGACACATCAGTGATGCAAAAGCAGTTTGACAGTATCTGGTTATATGCGCTAGCTTTTAATTTCAAAATGTACATTAGATAGCAGCAGAGGAAAACATTTTTCTGGTGACATTTACCTAGCTGTTATTTTCAAGATGTCCATGAGATGGCAGCAGAAATGTTCTTTTTTTTTTAGAAATGCCCATGGCCGTGTTAATCCAAATGTGTGCAAAACGCAGCAGCACTTGTTCTGGCTGGATGGCTTGCTTGGCTGGAGCATTGTCTTGCAATGCAGAGGTGGCTGGTTCAGGCCTTGGCTGGGGCACATACAGAAACAGCTCAATGCTTCTGTCTTTCCAATACCCCCCTTCCTCTCTCTGGATTCAATGAAAATAAAAAAAAATTTAAAATAGAAAAAAATAAAGACAAAAAATGTGAACAGAGAACATATTTCCTGCCCACAGCATTCACTGAGAATATAGACATGCTATTCATTCCTATTTTAAGACCATCACATGCCTCACCTTACTTAATGTTCCCATTTGCCAAATGAGACAGGGATGATTGTTATCTGTATTTCACAGGTATTTGAACTAAAGACCGATTCTTTTTTTTTCTTTTCTTTCTGAAGCTGGAAACGGGAAGAGACAGTCAGACAGACTCCCGCATGCGCCCGACCGGGATCCACCCAGCACGCCCACCAGGGAGCAATGCTCTGCCCCTCCGGGGAGTTGCTCTGCTGCGACCAGAGCCACTCTAGCACTTGGGGCAGAGGCCAAGGAGCCATCCCCAGCACCCGGGCCATCTTTGCTCCAATGGAGCCTTGGCTGCGGGAGGGGAAGAGAGAGACAGAGAGGAAGGAGGGGGGCAGGGTGGAGAAGCAAATGGGTGCTTCTCCTATGTGCCCTGGCCAGGAATCGAACCCGGGTCCCCCACACGCCAGGCCGACACTCTAATGCTGAGCCAACTGGCCAGGGCCTAAAGACGGATTCTAACCTAGCTGAAAACCACAAATGATGGTCCAAGATGGGCCAGAAGAGTGTACACACATGGTATCCTGGACACAAACAGCCATCAAAGTAGTCCTTGCAATTTTTGCATACTAGTTTTTTTTTTTTTTAAGAACACCTGCACATAAGCTAATGGTCCAGCTTGTGAAGCACTCAACCAAGGTGGAGTTGGGTTGGAAATTGAGCATTAAATGAGATAGGATAGGATAAGATAGGAGGGGAGCAAGGAGGTGGCTTGGCCCTTCCCATGTGCTGAACCAAAAACATATCCCTTTAAGAGTGCCCTCTCCACTTCTACCCCCTCTCTGTCTGATGGCATTTTAAAATCTGTTCTTCAGTCTAGAGCACTGGTCTGCTTCCACCCATGTGTCCTTTCTTTGAGGCTTCACCTGACAGAAGCTTCCTACAGGCTCAGAATTAACTCTAGAGCTGACTTTTGGCACCCACTTCTACAAGCAAAGAAATAAAAACTCAGTCTCCTCCTCTGCCAAATGGGGAGAACCACTCCTGTTCAGGTGTCTGTGAGGATTCAGGAAAGTGGTGCTCGTTAGCTGCTGCCAACCATGTGACCAGCACTTTCCCTCTGTGCTATATTGACCCATGTCTCATACAACATTCTTATCAGTTCCCTCCTCTCTGCAGCCACCACCACACAGCATGTGAGAACTTGGAGCTTAGGATGGCCCCATGCACTTTGTCCTTGCCATTCCCAGATGACGTCCAGGCCAACAATATCCTTATGTGGCCAAGCACATGGAAGCCCAGGCTTAGCCGGAGAAACCCTCCAAGTCCTTGCACTCTCACAACCTCTTCATTCCTTGGAAACCATACTCTGAGAAGGAACACTGAGGGGCCACATGAAAAGGGGAGGCATATGGAGGAAAACGGCAGAAGGACTCAGTTCCCATAACCACCATCATTATTATGACTTGCTCCTGACCTTATCTAGAAGCAAAATAGTTATGGCACAGAGGGGTCTGACCCACAGTCCACTGGGCTGTTTTCCCTAAACTCCTTCCTGGCATCAAATTTGAGATTCTCAAGATGTAGCAGTAATCCATATGGCCTTACTTGGGTCCCTGTAAATATTAATTTTTAAAACATACATTTTAAAAAATTAATTAATTTTAAAAGTTTTTATTTGTGAAGTTTAGAAAGAGAAGACAAAATGGTGGGAAGGAACAGGAAGCATCAATTGGTATTTGCTTCTTCTATTTTTATTGGCCAGCAAATTGATAATAGGCATAGGTTTCATAGTCACTTGATGGAAAATTTTTCATTGCTGCACTGTCCCAGAGTAGGGACTTACCTGTCCCATGAATCCCTCTGGTTCCCTTAGGCTTAAAACCAAGCGCAGTCTTGAAGGCTTATTTCCTCCTCTTGTCTTCTGTCCAGGTGCCATTTGTTGTTGTCTTTTGGGTTTTATGTAAAAGAGCCACAAAGAAATGAGGCAGCAACAACACTGCAATTGTCAGATCCTAATCTCTCCAGGACTGAGGTGCCTCGGAAAAATCAGCTATTTAATTTATTAAGCAGAAACATAACATCATGCATGAGTGTAATGACTACAAAAAAAACATGCTTTATGTCATTTCAAAGGTATTAGGTAGTTGAAACTTGCCTGAAAGAACATACAGGATTTTCTGTGTGAACTGTTTTCCAAGTGCGCTTCTCTGCTGCCACCTCGTGTGCACCTTGGGAATAAGAGCTCAGAACAGTTCACCTGGGAAAACACATGTGTGTTGTGTGTTATCTATCAATGTTGAATCCACAGCTATCTAGAAGATGAATTTATAACTTGTAAATATAAGAAATTTCTAGTTACTGTTTGCTACTTGTTTCAACGTTAACTGTAGTGAAAGCAAGATACATACTTGATATCAATTCAATCCTCTGAAGTTTGCTGGAACTTGCTACATAGCACATATAATAATGGTCTCTGTTACATGTCCTTCTCTGCTGCCACCTCTTGTCCATCCTGGGAATCACGACTCTCTGCATGTCCAAAAGAAAGTGTGGTAGAGAGGATTGTATACAAACGTTGATTCCAATTTGCCATTTCTGTCAATTTTTTGTGTATCTTTAGTGATTTGTTTTCTAGGAATCTATTGGTTGTGTGTGTGTGTGTGTTTGTGTGTGTTTGTTACAGAGACAGAGAGAGATAGCGAGAGGGACAGAGGGACAGAGATGAGAAGCTTCAATATTTTATTATGACTCATTATTCTCTTTATTTGTTCATTATTGCTTTCTCGTATGTGCCCTGCTGGAGGAGGGGCAGTTTTCAGCAGAGAGAGTGACCCCTTGCTCAAGCCAGCAACAATGGAGGTCATGTGTATGATTCCATGCTCAATACAACAACTCTGCATAACCAATCTGGTGAGCCCATTCTCATGCCAGCAACCTCCACATTCAAACTTGGGTCCCCTGTTTCCCAGTGCGTATCGATATCCACTGCACCACTGTCTGCTTAGGTGGAAGGTATTGGTTCTGAAAGAGGCATGCTCATTCTAGAAGTGGAGAGGAATTGTGTTAAATCTGTTATGACTATGCATTTGTTTATTTTTTCTTGTAGCTCTGTTCTGTATAGAAGAATTTATGTTATTGAGCACAGACCAATTTGGAACTCCCTAGTTAATAGAAGTTACTGATATGAAGTGCTTTTTATTTCTGTTAGTGCATTTTGCCCTCAAGTGTACTGTATTCTATTATATAATTTTGCACATAATACAGATATGTGTGAAAGTAGGTTTACATTTGTTCATATGGAAACAACACAATTGTTCATAAATAGTAATTTCACAAATTACTTTTTGACATACTAAAAAATGTAAACTTACTTTTGTACCACCTGTCTGCCTTTACCCATTTTTTCATTTTCAATCTCTTTATATTTATATCAGAGGTGGATTTAAAGGTGGGAACACCGGGCATATACCCTGGGCCCTGACTTCTTACGGGCCTCGCACAAGGCTAACTTGACAGTTTTTTATAATGACAAGGAGCTCAGTATTTTCTTCTGCACCCGAGGCCTCAACCAACTTTAGTCCATCTCTGTCCTCTATGTTTTAGATTTTAGGTGACTCCATGTCCTATATTAGTTATGAATAGTCATTAAAATCTCAATGGAATGGATTTTGGTCAAGGTTATGATATAAGGCTCCAATATTTTTAATTTACTTTTCTCACAGTATTTATTATATAATGCATATTGTTTCCATGCAACTAAAAAGATATCTCAGACAAAATTTTCATATGGATGTGCAGGTATTACTGGGCGGTTTTTTCTGTTTTGTCATTTGGTCTATTCATGTGTCATTACCCTACTGTTTTAATTATTGTATCTTCATAATGGAATGCATCTCTTGTCTAGTTGTGCAAGCTTTTGTGTTTGATTATGCTTTTCATAATTGTTCTTGCATTGCTAGTGCTTATTGTTCTCCATTCTGTTCACTCACTGCCTTCCATTAAGACCCTCCCTCAGCCCAAGCTCATGACACTCCAAAGTGTCTGCATAGACTGCAATTGTACAGACCTGGGTGAGAAACACATGTTCCAAAATTACTCTGTAACCGAAATAATTGGCATGGAAATGTAGAAACCAGAACCCATTAATGCAGTGAGTTAACCACTGAGGATTAAGGCATAATATAGTGTTATACACCAATGAATACATAGGGTCAAAATATTTTCTGTGTTCTTCTTCAGGTCTCAGTGTGCTGTTATGGGCAAAATATTTGCTCCCTTCTAGAGTTTAAAGCAGGACATACTGAATGAGTCAGCTCTGGAATGACCATCTTTTCAGCTAGTTTGAATGTGAAACCTCCCTCTCAAGTTTGCTAATGGCCAGGTAAGATAGGAAGCAAGGAAAAAGTGGAGAGGCTCTGAGGAAGCTCAGTTTTCCCATGTAGCCTGCTATGAGCAGGCAGTTATTTGTTGCAGGAAAGCCAAATTGCCAAGTGACTTTTCATTCCCATCCTAAGGAAGTAAAGGGTGAGACCAAGCATAGATGAGTAAAGGCAGTGGAGCATCTAGGGAAGGCCTCAAGTGCACGATTTTTTTTAGAAAGAGAGAGGGAAAACACAATGGGAGAGATGAGAAGCATCAATTCTTCATAAACCAAAACATAACTCTAACCCTAACCCTACCCTAACTCTAAACCTAAACCTCACCCTCACCCTAACACTCACCCTAACCCTCACCGTAAATGTAACCCTAACCCTAAACATAAGTCTACCATAACTCTAACTTCAACCCTCACCCCTAACTTCCTAACCCTCACCCTCACCCTAACCACCACCCTCACCCTCACCCTAACACTCACTTTAACACTTACCATAACCCTCCCCCGAAACCTACCCCTGACCCTAAACCTAACCCTACCCTAACTCTAACCCTAACCCTCACCCTCAACCTCATCCTCACCCTAACTTTCCTAACCCTCACCCTCACCCTTACCAAAACCTTCACCCTCATTCTAACACTCACCCTAAGACTCACCCTAATGCTAAACCTAATCCTAACCCTATCCCCCACCAAGCCCCACCTCCCAAGACTCTGCACCCAGTGATCTCCTTCACCCTGCCTTATCATGCTGGCTGCCATGACTCCGCCCCTCATCTGCCAGGCCCACACTTCTCCAGGAGCTCCATCTTCAGTGATTGTACTCAGACTGCCCTACCTGTTGGGCTCCTTTTCTGCGGCCCTGCCCTTGCCCTTCCCCTCACTGCCTAAAAGGATTCACCTGGCCTCTAGTATGAGTGGCCTTCAGGAGGCTTCAAGAGGCTCCAATCGCCCTCCACAGTTGAGAATGTTTTAAATCAAGACGCCACAGGCTGCCTCTCCTTAACGGCCGGTCTGGAAAATTGGAGGTCCACCCTCTCTTTTCCTCCCTCACGTGCTTGGCACTTGCGAGGAGGCCTTGTGTCTCCTGCACAGGCCGGTGGCTCCTCTGGGAAAAGGGCAGTGCCTGGCGTGAGTCCTTCATCTTCAAGCCAACTCTTGCCCCGAGACCAGCGTGCAGGGGGCTGCAGGTCAGGGTGGGCGGGACCAGCTCCCCTGCCCCATCAGCTGAGATTCCTGCATGAAGCTACCTCATGGACTGATATTCTTCTGAGAAGACAGGGCAATACCTAACTCTTTTTAATCCAGAGTTTTACAGTAGGAAACTGTGTACAGTCTTTGGTTTATAATTAGGTTTCCCTGTTGTCTTGTTGGTGTTTTGGAGAGAGAGAGGCAGAAAAAGACAGAAACATCAAAATGTACCTGTATGTACCCTAAACAAAGAATCAAACCGACAACCTCCGTGGTCCAGGATGATGCTCTAACTAACAAAACTATCTGGCCAGGGTTTAATTTTTATTGATTTATAGAGAGACAGAGAAAAGAAGGAGAGAGAAGTGAGTGGGAAGGGAAACATTCATTTGTTGTTCCACTCAGCTATGGACTCATTGGTTATTCCCAGGCTGGGGATCAAATCCACTACCTTGGTGTTTCCGGTGGATGTTCCTAACCACCTGAGCTAACTGGCAAAGGCTCTCTGCTGTTTTTTTCTTTTATTTAGTGAGAGGAAGGGAGGCAGAGAAACCCACTCCATATGCGGGATCTACCTGGCAAGCCTACTAGGGGGCAATGCTTTGATCATCTGGGGTGTTGCTTTGTTGTTTAGCCACCAAGCTCTTGTTAGTGCCTGAGGCAGACACCATGGAGCCACCCTCAGCACCCGAGGCCAACTCGCTCCAATTGAGCCATGCCTGCAGGAGAAGCATGTAGGTAGTAGTGCACTGCAAATACATCAACACCAAACCTTCAAAGAGACTATGCTGTTATGGCCACGGGCAGCAAACTGAGAATACTGTCTTGACACATACAGTGGAGAAACTAGCTGTGAACACCTTTCCCCTGGACCACCTCATTTCAATATTCTATGAGACTCTGCCCTAAAAGCCACCCCATGGCCCAGACCAGGGGTCCCCAAACTTTTTACACAGGGGGCCAGTTCACTGTCCCTCAGACCATTGGAGGGCCACCACATACATTGCTCCTCTCACTGACCACCAATGAAAGAGGTGCCCCTTCTGGAAGTGCAGCAGGGGGCCAGATAAATGGCCTCAGGGGGCTGCATGTGGCCTGCGGGCTGTGGTTTGGGGATGCCTGGCCATCATAACCCTCCTCACTGCGACACACCGCTCCTCCCCTCTTGGGAACATTCACAGGCTTTGCGGATGCCTCTCCTTTCTTTTCTCCCCACCTTACACTCTGCACTCTCTCTCTTCCAACAGGATCCACGCCCAGGGCAGCAGCAGGCACCACGCACCATGCTTAGGGCTCTCTCCTGCACCCGTCATTCAGCTCCCATTTATGCGACTCCCCTACTCAGCCAGGGTGGACCCCACAGAATCCCCTGGGACCACCCCTGACTGAAACTTTTTCTCGCTTTTCTCTCCCTACAGAAATGCCCTGGACACCGTCCAGACTCACCGTGAAGTTTCTGCGACAGGTCTATGACACCGGCGGCAACCGCGGGCCCCACTCAGACAAGTGGGAATGCATCTCCTGTAGGCCCACAACTGAAGACTCCCTGAAAGGGCGCCATTCCACCCCCAAAAAAGTGAACAACCAACCTGAAGACTCCATAGCTCCATAACGGAAAGTATAAGCCCCCATTTACATGTAATGTTTTTTCAGAGTCTAGTACACACTCATCCCCATTTGCAAAGAGCTATGTCATGCAACTGAACCTAAGTACCAGTTCTAAGAACACCAACAGGCACCTCCTGGTATATGACAAATTTATGTCTTCATGTGCACACTGTGCACCCTCACAAACAGGGTGCCGGCAGACACTTCACATCCAAATCCATGACACGTACATTTTTGTTTTGTTTTTTATTTTTATTTTTTTCATTTTAAAGAGGAGGGAGGGAGGGAGAGAGGGAGGGAGGGAGAGAGAGAGAAAGAGAGAGGAAAGAGGAGCAGAAAGCATCAACTCCCATATATGCCTTGACCAGACAATTGCAGGGCTCTGAACCAGTGACCTCAGTGTTCCCAGGTTGACACTTTATCCACTGAGCCACCACAGGTCAGGCCTTTTTTAAAATAATATCTCTTTCCCAATGAAGGATTCTCTCTTTCTAAACTCAAATGTCACTGAGGTGACAAATGCTGTTTCTTCCATCACAACGACCATGAGACATGAACAAAATTTCCTTTCACAGAAAGGACACAGGCAGGCTCTTTTCTGAACACTTCTTTCTAACATGTGGAGTGGATTTATTAATACTCCACACTGATCTGCCTCCACCCCTCGCCTTCCCCGCCCCTTGCTGTCATTGTTCCTCCACGTGCCCCAATGCACTTCGCAGAAAGTCTGCCATAAAGGAACCCTAGGTTCTATCTCCAATCCCTATTCCCTTTCCTTCACATTGTGTCTGCACGCCTGGCCGCCCAGTCCTGACCTGCTTCTGCCCCACGTCATCCCCGCTCCTCCTCGTGCCTCACTATCCCTCCCATTGCCATAATCACCCCTGGCCGTCTGCGCCACCTCCTGTCGTCTTTGCCCTGTTTTACCCAGATACTTCTGCTTTGCCCTGTCAGCCACATGCTGCGTCATTTTCTCTGCCCCACACTGTATCCACCTGGTAGCCATCATGGCAGCTGTGGAATCTGCCTTTTGGGCTCTGGGGGTGCTCCTCGGCACTCCCAGTGAGGGCAGCCTGGGCGGGGTCTAATTGGCAGAAAGGACCCAGCCCCTCAACGGTCATGTGACTGTGAAGATGGCCAATATTCCCTGTTGAGCCACGTGCCTCTCTTAGGCTTGGGAAGAGTTTGTCCATGCCTGTCTTGTCACCGCCTCTGTGTGCATTTCTGCCAGTGCGTGCATGCCTGTGTGTGTGTGTGTGTGTGTGTGTTTGCGTGTTAGCATGTGTGCACTGCTCCTCTGTTGGGTGCTGTTGGTCTTTCCACCCAACTTTAGCCTGTCTTTGACAAAGGCACCTCTGAGGCCCCGCCAGCAAAATCTGGGTTCTTGGCATCGTTTCCCAAACCTTAAAGAAAACTCAGCCTCTACTCCCTGCTTTCCCAGCTGAGTGGGTGCAGGTTCCAGGGGCGCTGGATGCAAAGAACAATGACCTAGGTCCGGGTCCGCACAACCAGGGAGACCTGTTTGTTCTTGAGCTCCTTAGTCCATCTGGAGAATGCTTGCTTTTTGTCATCTGTGAAAATGCTGACTTTTGGCCTACCCTGTGCAGGACGCCACACAGAGTGCTGGAAATGCAAAACCCTCAGACTCTTAAGGGATCTGAATGTTTAAATGGGGACCATTCACAGAATAGAAGAATATCCAAGGAAGACATTGCAATAGGGCCCAACCCCTCCTACGAGCACAGGGAAGACTTCAGAGAGACAGAGCTTAAAAGTGGGCTTTGAGTGATGTATAGGAGTTTATCAAGTAAGAGGAATGGCTATTGTGAAGGTTGCCAAGCTTTTGTGGCTGTAGTGATTGGAACTTTAGGCCCTGGCGGGTGCTGAGTACACAAAAAAAGTGAGTTGTGATGGTGATAGTGGAATTATATGGGGGGTTGAGATCTCCCTTATGCCTCAGAAAGGAAGATAAGTTTCTGATCTATTTCAATGTGATGTGATGTGGTTACATTGAATGAGTGAATGAAAAAGTGTAAAGATATATAGCCCCAGACCTTAGAAATAACCAGAGGCAAACCTTGAATAATTTTCTGGTTTGGTTCCACACCAACCATGCATTAGAGTAGGGGTCCCCAAACTTTTTACACAGGGGGCCAGTTCACTGTCCCTCAGACCGTTGGAGGGCCAGAATATAAAAAAAACCCAAAACTATGAATAAATCCCTATGCACACTGCACATATCTTATTTTAAAGTAAAAAAACAAAACGGGAACAAATACAATATTTAAAATAAAGAACAAGTAAATTTAAATCAACAAACTGACCAGTATTTCAATAGGAACTAGACTCCTCTCACTGACCACCAATGAAAAAAGTGCCCCTTCTGAACTGCGACAGGGGCCAGATAGATGGCCTCAGGGGGCCGCATGTGGCCTGCGGGCCATAGTTTGGGGAACCCTGAATTAGAGTGAGCTGTAATCAAAATTTACTAGTGGAGGTTTATTGCCTTCAGTTTAAAAGAAAGAAAAGGATAGCGCAACATCTATGAAGCACAATGATGTAAAAATTCTGATTCCAAAATGTTGCATTTTGGGGGGTGCTGTTACATGGGAGTAACAGAAAATATGATGCACACTGTACTATATATTTTATACACTAGTCTAGGCCACAGTATATCAGAGATAACCAAAAAGTTGGTGAAAAAAGGGAGTTTGGGGAAACCCATGACAACACAGTGGGTCTTGATGAGCACACACCCCAGAAACCTCAATCCAGGATTGGAGGTCCAGCAGACAATTGAGTAAGGTCCCAACAGAAGGGCTGAACACCACAGCACTCTTTGCAGGCTCTATGACTAAGTGAACTACTTCATACTTATGCTTTTATTTCCTCATTTGAAAAGCACAGTTAAATGAAATGCTACATGTTAGCACTTAGCATAGTGCCTGGCACAAAATAACGTCTTGACATAAGTCAAAAATCTTGGTGGAAACACATGTTTTCTGTAGGCCTCAGCTTCCTCATTCATTCTATAAATATTACTGAGCACCTACTATCTGTTAAGCTCCATGCTAGGCACTGGGGATCCAGTGATAGTTAAAACTCAGTCCCTTTCACTTAAAAGCAACAAGTCAGGTGGGAAGCCAAATCATGACTAGGTGCTACAACAGAGAAAAATGTCTAGAGCAGCACAGTGAGTTGAGGAACTCTGGAGACCCCAGATGTTAAGTGACTAATACCACCTGTTTGTAATTTATTTATTATTATTTTTTCACCAAAGTAAGAAGCCAGAAGGCAGTCAGACTCCACACATGCACTGGACCGGGATCCAACCAACATGCCCACCAGGGGACAAAGCTCTGCCCATCTGGGGCATTGCTCTGTTGCAACTGGAGACATTCTAGAGCCTGAGGTGGAGGCAATGGAGCTCTACTCAGTGCCCAGGGCCAACTTTGCTCCAATGGAGCTTTGGCTGCAGGAGGGGAAGGGAGAGATAGAGAGGAAGGATAGGAGGAAGGTTGAAGAAGCAGATGGGAGCCACTTCTGTGTGTACTTGCTGGTTATTGAACCCAGGAATTTAACACAGTGGGCCAACATTTTAATGCTGAGCCAACCAGCCATGGCCACCACCTGTTTGTAATTTAAAGTGAAAACAGCAATGGTAAAAATAGTAGGAGACAGAGAAGAAAATAGAATCATCCTGAATTTTCTGATGACAACATTCTAGATAATTGAGGCTGTTTCTCTTGTTTCTGTGTTTAAGCCTTAATGATTCCATAAAAACTGGTTCCCGCAACCAAGTCAAAGAAATCTCGGGTCTAAAAAAGCTCATCGGCATCCAGTCTTGCTGCATAGTGTTCAAGCTTTGGAAGAAAGACAGAAATAAAGGGAATACAGGAAAGACTGCTGTGAAGCAGAGAACCAGAAGGTTGTACAGGCAGACCTCATTCTATTGTGTGTAGCTTCATTGTGCTTCATAGATGTTGCCCTATTTTTTTTCTTTTATACCTGAAGGCAAAGAACCTACACTAGTAAATTTTGATTACAGCTCAATCTATTGCATGGTAGGTCTGGAACCAAACCAGCAAATTATCCAAGGTTTGCCTCTGATTATTTTTAAGGTCTGGGGCTATATACCTTATACTTGTTCATTCACTCATTCAATGTAACCACATCACATCATTTGGAAAGATCAGAAAGTTATCTTCCTTTCTGTGGAATAAGGAAGATGTCAACCCCCAGATAATTCCACTATCACCATCACAACTCACTTTTCTATGCATTCAGCACTCGCTAGGGCCTGAAGTTCCAATCACTACAGCCAGAAAACCTTAGCAGCTTTCACAGGAGCCCTTCCCTGCTACTTGATGAACTCCTATACATCACTCAAAGTTCACTTTTAGGCTCTCCCTCTCTGAAGTTTTCCCTGTGCCTGTTGGAGGGGCTGGACCTTACAGAAATGCCTTCTTTAGATATTCTTCTATTCTGTGAATTTTCTCCATTTAAACTGTCAGTTCCTTTAAGAACCTGAAGGTTTTGAATCTTCAGCACTCAGTGTGGCATCCTGCACAGGTAGGCCAAATGGCAGTGTTTTCACAGATGACAAAAAGCAAGCCTCCTCAAGATTGAATGAGGAGCTCAGGTACAAACAAGTCTTTTGGGTTGTGTGAACCCAAAGCTGGTTCCATGATTCTTTGCATCCAAAACCTCAGAAATCTGCACCAACTTGGCTGCAAAAGCAGAGAGCAGAGGCTGAGTTTTCTACAAGGTTCGGGAAATGATGGTGAGAACCCAGTTTCCCCCGGTGCGGCCTCAGAGGTGCCTCTGGGCCAAGACAGCCTGGACGTGGGTGAAAAGACCAGCAGCACCCAACAGAGGAGCAGTTAGCACATGCAAACACGCAAACACACACACACTCACACACACTCTTGCAGGCACTTGCAGAAATGCAGACAAAGGCAGTGCCAAGACAGGCAGCAACAAACCCTCCCCAAACCCAGGAGCAGCAAGCAGCTCAACAGGAAAAACTGGCCATCTTCACAGTCACATGACCGCTGAGGCACTGGGTCCTCTCAGCCCTTTGGACCCTGCCAGGGCCGCTCTCACTGGGAGGGCCAAGGGGTGCCAGCAAAGACCAGGCAGTGGCTTATGCAGCCACCAAGACAGCTACAGGGCAGGGACGGTGTGGGGTGGGCACGGGGTCAGGGCACAAAAAGGCGAGGGCGAGGCGAATCGAATGACATGAGGCATGGTGTACAGGGTGGAGCGGAAGGAGCAGGGCAGGAAGAGGAGAGGAAGACATAAGGTGGGGCAAAAAGGGAGGGGTAATTATGGGATAATGAGGTGTGGAGAAAAGCTGGGATGGCATGGGGCAGGGGCATGGCAGGACAGAAAGGCAAGACGCGAGGACACAAGGTGAAGAAGAGGGAATAGGGATTGGAGAGGGAGCCGAGGGTTTCTTATGGCAAACATTCTACGATGTGCAGTGGGGCAAGGAAAGGGGCAAGGACAGCGAGGGGCAGAGATGGCGAGGGGCGTGGCAGCACAGGGTGAAGTGGTTTCTCTCAGCATGTTAGAAAAAAGTGTTCAGAATAGAGCCTGCTCATGTCCTTTCTGTGAAAGAAATTTTTGTTCATGTCTCATGGTCGTTGTGATGGAAAAAACAGCATTTGTCACCTCAGTAAAATTTGAGTTTAGAAAGAGGGAATCCTTGATTCAGAAAGAAATATTATTAAAAAAAAAAACACAAAAAAGACCTGACCTGTGGTAGCACAGTGAATAAACGTTGACCTGGGAACAATGAGGTCGCCGTTTCAAAGCCCTGCACTTGTCTGGTCAAGGTATATATGGGAGTTGATGTTTTCTTCTCCTCTTTCCTCCCCCTCTCTGTCTTTCTCTCTCTCTCCCTTTCTTCTCTCTAAAATGAAAAAAAACCCAAAAAACAAAAAAAAATGTACGTGTCATGGATTTGGATGCAAAGTGTCTGCCGGCACCCTGTCTGTGAGGGCGCACAGTGTGCACATGAAGACATAAATTGGTCATGTTGCAGGAGGTGCCCGTTGGTGTTCTTAAAACCGGTTCTTAGTCTGAGTTGCATGACATAGCTCTGTGGGAACAAGGATGAGAGTTTACTAGATTCTGAATAAATTTTATATGTAAATAGGGACTCATAACCTTCCGTTATGGAGCTATGCAGGCTTCAGGTAGGTCGTTCACTTTTGTTTGGGGAAAATGGCGCCCTTTTGGGGAGTCTTCAGTAGTAGGCCTATGGGGGATGCGTTCCCACTGGTCTGAGTGGGGCCTGCCATTCCCGACTGCATTGTAGACCCCTCGAAGAAACTTCGCAGTGAGTCTGGGTGGTGTCCAGGGTGTTTCTGTGAAGGGAGATAAGTGAGGAAGGGTTTTGGTCGAAGGAGGTATTAGGGGAGTCTGTGGGGGCCACCGTGGCTGAGTGGGGGAGTTGCAGGGAAGGGACATGGGGCCCAGTGCAGGAGAGAGCCCAGAGCATGGTGCCCACTGCTGCCCTCGGTGCGGGTCCTGTGGGAAGAGAGAGGAGCAAAGGGGAAGGTGGGGAGGAAGGAAAGGAGATTCATGCACAAAGCCCATGAATGTTCCTGGGAGGAAAGTAGCAGTGTGTCACAGTGAGGAGGGTCACAAAGGGTCTGGGTCATGGGGTGACTCCTAGGGTGGAATCTCATAGAATATTGAAATGAGGTAGCCCAGGGCAAAGCGGTTCTCAGCTGGTTTCTCCACAGTGTGTGTAAAGACACAATCCTCAGTTTCTTGCTCATGGCCATATCCGCATAGTGACTCTGTGAAGGTTTGCTGTTGATTCATTTGCAGCACAGTGCTACCTCCATGCTTTTCCTGCAGCCATGGCTCAATTAGAGCGAGTTGGCCCCGGGTTCTGAGAAGGCCTTGGAGGAGAAGCCCAACAGTTAGGGCAGGCTTAGTGCCATCTCTGAAGATGAAGCCTCTGGAGGAGGTGGGGCCTGGCAGATAAGGGGCGAGGTCTTAACAAACAGCATGATATGGAAGGCTTAAAATGATCACTGGGTGCAAAGACTTGGAGATGGAGCTTGGCAGAAGTTAGGAATAGGGTGAGGTTTAGGGTTAGGGTGAGGGTGAGGTTTAGGAGGGTTAAGGTGTGAGTGAGGGTTAGGGGGGTTAGGGTGGGTGTGAGGGTGAGGGTAGAGTTAGGGTTAGGGTTAGGGTTATGAAGAATTGATGCTTCTCATCTCTCCCAGCCTGATTGTCCCTCTCTCTTTCTCAAAAAAAAAGAGGGGGTGAAATGTTCACCCTGAAGTCATGTCAAACCATTATATTTTGCTTTTTTTCTATCACTTTTTTCATTATCTCCTCAAATTTACTTTCTGCTCCTTGGTGTTTTCTGCAGTATGAGGTAGTACAGCATTGTTTTTAGTGCCTGCATATTTGGTAAGGCAAACAGAGACCTCTAGTCTCAGTTTCACAAAAATTCCTTTCTTTTTTCTACTAAAAGAACTGGTCAAAAAAACCCCACCCCAAAATCCCAGTCCCAAGGGACTCCTCTCTGATTCCTTGGCAATTGCCATAGAAAAAATGTCCACAACTCACACCTCCACTCCTGGGTGCATCTATTCCAGGCTACTCCATGTACAGTTTCTTAAACTCTAGCAAAGGGAGTGTTGTAGTATCCCAGACTTACAGAATGAGAATCTGCATTTTAGCAAAACCGCAGGTTATTTATATGAACTAAATGTTTACAAGTTTTCTTTTTTTAATTATTTATATCTGAGAATATTGATATGTAGAAATTCTACCAGTTACTAAATTTAACTCCTCATATTGGAAATCCAAAATCCACTAAATCCTTCTTTCAGGTGTTTTAACTCATCCATCACTTTTTAAGTTATTAGTGACAATCAGGCCAAAAAGTTTTGATCTCTCATAATCCCAAACTTCCCCTGCCACCAGTAAAATTTTTAAATGATGTAGAAATTCTGATTCCAAAGGGTAGCAATTTTTGGAGTGCTGTTACATGGGAGTAACAGAAAATATGATGCACACCGTACTATATATTTTATACACCAGGCTAGGCCACAGTATATCAGAGATAACTAAAGAGTATGCTAAATGAGAGAGTCTGGAGAGACCCATGACAACACAGTGGGTCTTGACAAGCACACACCAGAAACCTCAATTCAGAATTGGAGGTCCTGCAGACAATTGAGTAAGGTCCCAATCGATGGGCTGAACACCTCAGCACACTTTGCAGGCTCTATAACTAAGTGAACTGCTTCATACTTATGATTTTATTTCCTCATTTGAAAAGCAGGGTTATTATATGAGATGCTACATGTTAAGCACTTAGCATAGTGCCTGGCACAAAAGAAAGTCTTTACATAAGTCAAAAACCACGGCGGAAAAAAGTGTTCTCTCTAGGACTCAGTTTCCTCATTTATTCTGTAAATATTACTAAGCACCTACTATCTGCTAAGCTCCATGCTAGGCACTGGGAATCCAGTGATAGTTCAAACTCAGTTTCTTTTGCTTAAAAGCAACAAGTCAGATGGAGAAGCCAAATAATGACTAGGTGCTACAACAAAGAAAAACGTCTAGATCAGCAAAGTGAGATGAAGAACTCTGGAAACCCCAGATGCTAAAAGGCTAATATCACATGTTCATAATTTATTTATTATTATTTTTACCCAAAGTTAGAAGCAGGTAGGCAGTCAGACTCCATACATGCACCCGACCGGGATGCACCCAGCATGCCCACCAGGGGGCAATGTTGTGCCCATCTGGGGCATTACTCTGTTGCATCAGGAGCCATTCTAGCACCTGAGGTGGAGGCCATGGAGCCCTCCACAGCACCCGGGGTCAACTTTGCTCTAATGGAGCTTTTGCTGCAGGAGGGGAAGAGAGAGAGAGAGAGAGAGAGAGAGAGAGAGAGAGAAAGGAGAAAGGGAAGGTAGAAGACCCAACGGGTGCCTTTTCTGTGTCCTAGCCAGGAATTGAACCCAGTACTTCCAAACAATGGGCCAATGCTCTACCACTGAGCCATCCAGCCAAGGCCACCACCTGTTTGTAATTTGAAGTGGAAACAGCAATGGCAAAATTGTAAGAGATAGAGATGAAAATAGCATCTTCCTGAATTTTCTGATGACAACATTTTAGATAATTGAGGCTGTTACTCCTGTTTTTGTGTTTAAGCCTTAATGATTCCATAAAAGCTGTTTCACACGACCAAGTCAAAGAAAACTCAGGTCTAGAAGCAAGAAACTCATCTGCATTTGTTACCTTAGTTAAAGTTGAGTTTCAAAAGAGGAATTCCTTGACTGGGAAAGAGATATTATTAAAAAAAAAACAACACAAAAAAGTCCTGACCTGTGGTGGTGCAATGGATAAATTTCTTTGCTCGTCGGCATCCAGTCTTGCTTCAGTGTGTCCAAGCTTTGGAAAGAAGACACAGAAATAAAGGGAGTACAGGAAAGACAGCTGTGAAGGAGAAAACCAGAAGGTTTTATAAGCAGACATTATTCTATTGTGTGTAGCACATTGTGCTTCATAGATGTTGCCATATTTTTTTTCTTTCATTTAAAACTGAAGGCAATACTCCTCCACTAGTAAATTTTGATTACAGCACACTCTATTTCATGGTTTGTCAGGAACCAAATCAGCAAACTATCCAAGGTTTGCCTCTGATTATTTCTAAGGTCTGGGGCTATATATCCTTACACTTGTTTATTCACTCATTCAATGTAACTAAATCACATAATATGGAAAGATCAGAAAGTCATCTTTCTTTCTGAGGCATAAGGGAGATCTCAAACCCCAGGTAATTCTACTATCAGCATCACAAATCATTTATTTGTGCACTCAGCACCCGCTAGGGCCTGAAGTTCCAATCACTACAGCCACAAAAGCTTGGGAACCTTTGCAGAATCACTTCTCTCCTACTTGATGAAATCCTATACATCACTCAAAGCCCACTTTTAGGCTCTGCCTCTCTGAAGTCATTCCTGTGCCCGTAGGAGAGGCTGTACCCCATCAAAATGCCTTCTTTAGATATTCTTCTATTCTGTGAATGTTCCACAATTAAACTGTCAGTTCCATAAAGAGTCTGCAAGTTTTGCATCCCCAGCCCTCAGCGCAGGGTTCTGAACATGGTAGGATGAACGGCAGCGTTTTCACAAATGACAAGAAGCAAGTTTTTTCCAGATGGACTGAGCAGCTCAGGAACAAACAGGTCTCCCCGGCTGTGCGGACCTGGAGCTGAGTCCATCTTTCTTTGCCACTAGCGCCCCTGAAACCTGCACCAACTTGGCTGGGAAGGCGGAGAGCGAAGGCTGAGTTTTTGCCAAGGTTGGGGAAATGATGGCAAGAACCTAAACATTTCCATCGTGGCCTCAATGGTGCCTCTGGGCCAAGACAGCCTGGACGTGGGCGGAAAGACCAGCAGCACCCAACAGAGGAGCAGTGCACGTGCACAAACATGAAAACACACTCAGACACACACAATCACTCACCAAAACTCACACTGAGGCAATGACAGATAGGTAGCAACAAACCCTCCACAAGCCCAAGAGCGGTGGGTGTACAGCTCAACAGGGAAAACTGGCCATCTTCACAGTCACATGACTGCCGAGGCGCTGAGCACTACCTGCCCTTTAGACCGGGCCCAGGCCCCTTGTACCTGGAGGGCATAGGAGCACCCACAGAGCCCAGTCGGTAGCTTCAGCAGCCGCCATGTTGGCTACCAGTCAGGGCTGGTATGGGGCGGGCACAGGGCGGGGGCACAAAGAGGCACTGTGCGGGGCAGAGCGAATGAACAGGGGTGTAGAGGACAGGGCGGAGTGGAAAAAGAGGGGCGAGATGGCGTGAGAAAGACACAGGGTGGGGCAGAAGGTGAGGGGTGATTATGGTGTTTGGGAGGGATAGTGAGGTGCAGGGAGGAGCAGGGATGGCTTGAGGCATTGGCAGGGCAGGACAGGGCGCCAAGGCGTGGGGACACAAGTTGAAGGATTGGGTATAGGGATTGAAGAGGGAGCCAAGGATTTCTTATGGCAGACTTTCTGAGATGTGCAGCCAGGTGCAGAGGGGCAAGGACAGCAAGGGGTGGGGACAGCGAGGGAGAGGGAAGCACTCGGCGGAGCGCATCCACTCCACATGTTAGAAAGAAGTGTTCAGAAAAGGGCCTGCTTGTGCCCTTTCTGTGAAAGGAAATTTTGTTCATGTCTCATGGTCATTGTGATGGAAGAAACAGCATTTGTTACCTTAGTTAAATTTGAGTTTCAAAAGAGGAATTCCTTGACTGGGAAAGAGATATTATTAAAAAGAAACAAAAAAAGTCCTGACGTGTGGTGGCGCAATGGATAAAGCATCGACCTGGGAACACTGAGGTCGCCGTTTCAGAGCCCTGCACTGTCTGGTCAAGACATATATGGGAGTTGATGCTTCCTGCTCCTCTTTTCTCTCTCACTCTCTTTCTCTCTCCCTCTCACTTTCCCTCCCTCCTTTCTAAAATAAAAAAACACCAAAAAACTAAAATAAACAAAAAACATAAAAATTACGTGTCTTGGATTTGCATGCGAAGTGTCTGCCAGCACCCTGTCTGTGAGGGCGCACAGTGTGCACATGAATACATAAATTTGTCATGTGGCATGAGTTGCCCATTGGTGTTCTTAGAACTTGTTCTTTGTCTGAGTTGCATGACATAGCTCTGTGGGAACAAGGATGAGATTGTACTAGACTCTGAAAGAAACCTTACATGTAAATGGGGGCTCATAACATTCTGTTATGGAGCTATGGAGTCTTCAGGTAGGTTGTTCACTTTTGTTTGGGGGGAATGGTGACCTTACTGGGAGTCTTCAGTCATAGGCCTACAGGGCATTTGTTCCCACTGGTCCAAGTGGGGCTCATGGTTCCCGTCCGGTGTCGTAGACCCATCACGGAAACCTCGCGGTGATTTTGGGCGGTGTCTGGCTGTTCATGTGTGGGGAGAGAATGGAGAAAAAGTTTCAGTAGGAGGACGTCCCAGGGGAGTCTGTGGGGGCCACCGTGGCTGAGTGGGGAAGTCACAGGGAAGGCAGCTGGTAGACCTGGAGTATGGTGCTCGCTGCTGTTCTGGGTGCGGGTCCTGTGGGAAGGGAGAGGGTGCAAAAGGGAAGGTGGGGAGGGAGGAAAGGAGAGGCATCTGCAAAGCTCATGAATGTTCCTGGGATGGGAGTAGTGGTGTGTTGATGTGAGGAAGGTTTTGAAGGGTTTTGGTCATGGGTTGGCTTTTAGGGTGGAGTCACATAGAATATTGAATTGAGGTGGCCCAGGGGAAAGCTGTTCTCAGCTGGTTTCTCCAGTGTATGCATCAAGACAGTGTCCTCAGTTTGCTGCCCATGTCCATAACCGCATAGTGACTCTTTGAAAGTTTGCTGTTGATGTATTTGCAGTGCAGTGCTATCTCCATGGTTCTTCTGCATCCATGGCTCAATTGGAGCGAGTTGTCCCTGGGTGCTGAGGGTGGCTCCATGGTGTCTGCCTCAGGTGCTAAGAGGAGCTTGGTTAATAAGCAATGGAGCACACACCCCAGATAGTCAGAACATCGCCTTCTTTTGGGCTTGCTGGGTGGATCCCGCATACGGGAGTTGGTCTCTCTGCCTCCCTTTCTCTCACTAAATAAAAAAAAAAGAGAAACAACAGAGTGCCTTTGGCAGTTAGCTCAAAGGGTTACATACATCCACCAGAAAAACCAAGGTTGTGGATTTGATCCCCAAACAGGGCATAACCAATGAGTCCACAGCTGAGTGGAACAACAAATGAATGTTTCTTTTTACCCTTCCTACTAACTTTTTCTTTTCTCTGTCTCTCTATAAATCAATAAAATTTTACCCTGGCCAGATAACTATGTTGGTTAGAGCATCGTCCTGGACCACGGAGGGTGTCAGTTTGATTCCTTGGTTAGGGCACCTACATGAGCATCTCGATGTTTCTGCCTCTGTCTGCCTCTCTCTCAAAAACAACAGCAAAGACAGTGGGGAGAACTAATTGTAAACCAAAGACCATAGCCATTTTCCTACTGTAAATCTTGAGGATTAAAAGGAGTTAGGTATTGCCCTGTCTTCTCAGAATGAAATCAGTCCACAAGGTAGCTCCATGCAGAAATCTCAGCTGATAGGGCAGGGGAGCTGGTCCCGAACACCCTGCCTTCCTGGCCGCTGTGCACTGTTCTGGGGCTGGTCTGAAAAAAAGAGCTGGTTTAAGGGTGAAAGACTCACGCCAGGCACTGCCCTTTCCTCAGAGGAACCACTAGCCATTTCAGGAGACACAGGGTGTCCCCACAAGTGCCAAGAGAGGAAGGGAGGGAGAGAGAGGGTGTACATCCGCATTTCTAGACTGGCTGCTAAGGGCAAGACTCCTGTGGCGACCTGATTGAAAACATTCTTAACTGTGAAGGGCGATTGGAACCACTTGAAGTCTCCTGAAGGCCACTCAGGCCACAGGCCAGGTGAGCCCTCTTAGGTCGTGAGGGTAAGGGCCATGGAAAAAGAGCCCGACAGGTAGTGCCGGCTGAGTGCCATCGCTGGAGATGGAGACTCTGGAGAATATGAGGCCTGGCTGATGAGGGGCAGGGGTCATGACAGCCAGCCTGATAGGACAGAGTGAAGGAGATCATTGGGTGCAGAAACTTGGAAGGTGGGACTTGGCAGGGGTTAGGTTTAGGTTTAGGGTTAGCGTTAGGCTGGGGGTTAGTGTGAGCTATAGTGTGAGGGTGACTATGAGGGTGAGGGTTAGTGTGAGGATTAGGGTGAGGGTGAGTGTTAGTAGGGTTAGGTTGAGGTTGAGAGTGAAGGTGAGAGTGAGTGTTAGGGTTAGAATTAGAGTTACTGTAGGGGTAGTTTTAGGGTTAGGGTTAGGGTTAGGAAGAATTAATGCTTCTCATCTTTCCCAGCCTGTTTGTCCTTCTGTCTATCCCCCAAAAAAAATGGGGGGGAAATGTTCACCCTGAAGTCATGTCATATATTTTGAATTTTTTCTATCACTTTTTTCATTATCTCCTCAAATTTACTTTCTGCTCCTTGGTGTTTCCTGAAGGTGAGATACTACAGCATTTTTTTCAGTGCCTGTATATTTTTTGAGGTGAACAGAGATCTCTAGTCTTATTTCCACAAAAATCCTTTTCTTTTTCCTGCTAAAAGAACTGGTCAACAAACCCCCATGCCATAATCCCAGTCCCCAGAGACTCCTCTATGGTTCCTTGGCAGTTGCCACAGAAAAAGGGCCCACATCTCATACCTCCACTACTGAGTGCATCTAGTCCCAGGCTACTCCAAGTATGGTTCCTTAATCTCTAACAAAGGCAGTGTTGTAGTATCCAGACTTACAGAATGAGAATCTGCATTTTTGCAAAACCGCAGGTTATTTATATGCCCTAAATGTTTACAAGTCCCTATTTTTTAATTATTTATATCTGAGAATATGGATATGTAGAAATTCTACCAGTTACTAAATTTTACTTTTCATATTGGAAAGCCAATATCCTCTAAATGCTTTTTGTCAGCTGTTTTAACACATCCGTGACTCTTTAAGTTATTAGTGGCAATGAGGTCAAATAGTTTTGATCTTGCATAATCCCAAACTTCCCCTGCCACCAGTAAAATTTTTAAATGATGTAGAATTCTGATTCCAAAGGGTGGCAATTTTTGGAGTGCTGTTACATGAGAGTAACAGGAAATACGATGCACAACATATCATATATTTTATACCCTGGCCTAGGGCACAGTATATCAGAGATAACCAAAGAGTTTGTTAAAGGAGGGAGTCTGGAGAGACCCATGACAACACAGTGGGTCTTGACAAGCACACAACCCAGAAACCTCAATCCAGGATTGGAGGTCCTGCAGAAAATTGATTAAGGTCTTAACCGATTGGCTGAACACCTCAGCACTCTTTGCAAACTCTATGACAAAGTGAACTCCTTCATACTTATACTTTTATTTCCTCATTTGAAAAGCAGGATATTATATGAGAGTTAAATGAGATGCTACATGTTAAGCACTTAGCATAGTGCCTGGCACAAAATAAAGGCTTGATATAAGTCAAAAACCATGACGGAAACACGTGTTCTCTGTAGGCCTCAGCTTCCTCATTCATTCTATAAATATTACTGAGCACCTACTATCTGTTAAGCTCCATGCTAGGCACTTGGAATCCAGTGATAGTTAAAACTCAGTTTCTTTTGCTTAAAAGCAACAAGTCAGGTGGAGAAGCCAAATAATGACTAGGTGCTACAACAGAGAAAAACGTCTAGAGTAGCACAGTGAGATGAGAACTCTGGAGACCCCAGATGCTAAAAGGCTAATACCACCTGTTTCTAATTTATATATTATTATTTTCCCCCCAAAGTTAAAAGTGGGAAGGCAGTCAGACTCCACACATACCAGACTGGGATCCACCCAACATGCCCACCAGGGTGCAATGGTCTGCCCATCTGGGGCATTGCTATGTTGCAACAGGAGACATTATCACACCTGAGGCAGAGGCCATGGAACACTCCTCAGTGCATGGGCAAATTTTGCTGCAATGGGGCTTTGGCTGCAGGAAGGCAAGTGAGAGATAAAAGATGAAGAAGTGGAGGAAGGTTGAAGAAGCAGATCGGTGCCTCTTCTGTGTGTCCTAGCCAGAGATTGAACCTAGACTTCCACACATTGATATGATGCTCTTTCACTGAGCCAACCAGCCCAGGCCACCACCTGTTTGTAATTTAAAGTTAAAACAGCAATGGTAAAAATAGTAGGAGGCAGAGATGAAAATAGCATCTTCTGAATTTTCTGATGACAACATTTTAGATAATTGAGGCTGTTTCTCCTGTTCTTTTTGTGTTTAAGCCTTAATGATTGCATAAAAGCTGTTTCACATGACCAAATCAAAGAAAACTCGGGTCTAGAAGAGCTAAACAGCATCCACTCTTGCTTCAGTGTGTCCAAGCTTTGGAAGGAAGACACAGAAATAAAGGGAATACTGGGAAGACAGCTGTGAAGCAGAAAACCAGAAGGTTGTATAGGCAGACCACATTCTATTGTGTGTAGCTTCATTGTGCTTCATAGATGTTGCTCTATTCTTTTCTTTCTTTAAAAACTGAAGGCAAAAACCCTCCACTAGTCAATTTTGATTACAGCTCACTCTATTGCATGGATGTTTTGGAACCAAACCAGCATTATATCCAAGGTTTGCCTCTGATTATTTGTAAGGTCTGGGGCTATATATCTTTACAATTTTTCATTCACTCATTCAGTGTAACCACATCACATCATTTGAAAGATCAGAAAGTTATCTTTCTTTCTGAGGCATGAGAGAGATCTCAACCCCCAAATAATTCCACTATCTCCATCACAACTCGCTTTTCTGTGCATTCAGCAACCGCTATGGCCTGAAGTTCCAATCACTACAGCCATAAAAGCTTGGCAACCTTTGCAGAAGCCCTTCCCCCCTACTGGATGAACTCCTATGCATCGCTCAAAGCCAACTTTTAGGCTCTGCCTCTCTGAAGTCTTCCCTGTGCCCGTAGCAGGGGCTGTACCCCATCGAAATACCTTCTTTAGATATTCTTCTATTCTGTGAATGTTCCCCATTTAAACTGTGAGTTCCCTTAACAGTCTGGGAGTTTTGCGTCCCCAGCATTCAGTGTGGGGTCCTACACAGTGTAGGCTGTATGGCAGCATTTTCACAAATGACAAAAAGTAAGCCTTTTCTAGATGGACTGAGCTCAGGAACAAACAGGTCTTCCCGGTTGTGTGGACCCAGAGCTGGGTCCATTGTTCTTTGCATCCAGCGCCCCTGGAAGCTGCACCAACTAGGCTGGGAAAGCAGAGAGCTGAAGCTGAGTTTTCTCCAAGGTTCAGGAAATGATAGCAAGAACCCAGATTTCATCGGCATGGCCTCAAATATGCCTCTGGGCCATGAAAGGCTGGAGGTGGGCGGAAAGACCAGCAACACCCAACAGAGGAGCAGTGCACTCAAGAAAACACGCAAACACACAAACACACACACACATGCACTCGCAGAAATGCACACAGAGGCGGCGACAAGACAGGCAGTGACAAACCCTCCCCAAGTCCAAGAGTGGCATGCAGCTCAACAGGGAACACTGGCCATCTTCGCAGTCACATGACCACTGAGGTGCTGGGTCCTTTCAGCCCTTTAAACCCCGCCCTGGCCGACCGCACTGGGAGGGACAAGGAACACCCCTAGAGTCCAGGGGGGGCTTCCACAGCCTTTTTGATGGCTACTGGGCAGGGACTGTGCAAGGCGTGCACAGGTCAGGGGGGGGGAAATGTGGTTCAAGACAAGGCGGAGCAAATAACGTGGGGCGTGGTGGACAGGGCGCAGTGGAAAGAGTAAAGTGGAATGGTTCAAGGACAACACGGGTTGGTGCAGAGGGGGAGGGATGATTCTGGTGCAGGGAGTGATAGTGAGGCATGGAGAGGAGCGAGGATGTTGTGAGGTGGGGGCAAGTCAGGACCGGTTGGCGAGGCTCCTGGACACAAGGTGAAGGAGAGGGAATAGAGATTGGAGAGGGAGCCAAAGGTTTCTTATTGCAGACTTTCTGCGATGTGCAGTGGGGCCCTGGGAGTGGCAAAAACAGCTAGGCATGGGGATGGCGAAGGGCGCGGCAGTCCAGGGCAGAGTGGATCCTCTCTGCATGTTAGAAAGAAGTGTTCAGAGCCTGCTCATGTCCTTTCTGTAAAAAAAAAAAAAATTGTTCATGTATCATGGTTGTTGTGATGGAAGAAATAGCATTTGTCACATCAGTGACATTTGAGTTTAGAAAGAGGGAATCCTTGATTGAGAAAGAGATATTATTTTTAAAAAAATCTGACCTGTGGTGGTGCAGTTGATAAAGCATCAACATGGGAACACTGACATCGGCGGTTCAGAGCCCTGCACCTGTCTGGTCAAGGCATATATAATAGTTGATGCTTCCAGCTACTTTTTCCTCTCTCTCTCTCTCTCTCTCTCGGTCTCTCTCTCTCTTTCTGTCTCTCTCTTTCTCTTCCTCCTTCTCTCATCTCTAAAATTTAAAAAAATAACCAAAAAAACAAAAATAAAAAAAGCACAAAAATGTACGTGTTATGAATTTGGATGCGAAGTGTCTGCTGGCACTCTGTGAGGGCGAACAATGTGCACATGAAAACATGAATTTATCATGTCGCAGGAGGTGCCTGTTGGTGTTCTTAGAACTGG